>NC_135869.1:27680131-27732631 GCF_031162955.1 Sander vitreus | reverse complement strand
TAACATTTTGGCCCCTCTGGACCTTCTTCAAGAGTATTTTCTAAAAAGAGAGAGAGAGAGAGAGGAATGACATGCAGCAAAGGGCCGCAGGTTAAACTCCAACCTGCGGCCGCTGCGTCGAGGAGTGAACCTCTTTATACAGTATAGGCGCGCTCTCTACCAGGTGAGCTACCCAGGCGCCCCTAAATATCTATATCTAATTTACTAATCTAAATAAAAACAAATACTCTTGACGAAGGTCCAGAGGGGCCAAGACTTCAGTTTCTTCAAGAAATGGCGTTGCTGTAGCAAACCAGTCCTTCCAGAAAAAGTTATTTTGTGATTGTTTTGGGCTAAAATCCTTAATTATGCGTCATGTTTTCTTAAAAAATGCGATGAAATTGCGTGAACTTTTCAAAACTGTGATGTCATCGTGGCTTCATCGCGGGGTTTGCAGCTTTTCGATGATGTTCACGTTGCGTAATTACGTCACTTCATAACGTTCCCATGGCAGCAGGGGAAACGGCTGCTCTTGTGTGACGTAAACGCAACATTTTTCATCTTTCTGCTAAGATATTTGGGACTTTTTTGCAACGAAAATGCGGGATTATGACATCATGCAAGCCCCGCATATTTTGCGCGGAAATCGACAATTTATGCGGCGAAAGTTTTCCTTTGCTGTGTTGCTACACACACATATATATATATATATATATGTGTGTATATATATATATATACATGTGTATATATGTGTGTATATATATATACATGTGTATGTATGTGTGTATATATATATATATATTGTGTGTGTGTGTATTTGGATATGTATGCATATGTGTGTAAAAAGTCTAAAAGTCATGGAAAAGTCTGGAAAAAATCATAAAAAAGTCATAAAAAAAGTCATAGAAAAATCATTAAAAAAGTCATGAAAAAGTCATAGAAAAGTCATGAAAATTTCATGAAAAAATCATGGAAAAGTCCTGAAAAAGTCTTGAAAAAATCATGAAAAAGTCATGAAAAAATCTGAAAAAAGGTCATGAAAAGTCATGAAAAGTCATGAAAAGTCATGAAAAAGTCTTGGAAAAGTTCATGAAAAAGTCATGAAAAAGTCATGAAAAGTCATGAAAAGTCATGAAAAAGTCTTGAGAAAGTCATGGAAAAGTCATGAAAAAGTCTTGAAAAAATCATAAAGTCTTGAAAAAGTCATGAAAAAATCATAACAAAGTCATGAAAAAGTCTTGAAAAAGTCATGTAAAGTCATGAAAAAGTGATGGAAAAGTCATGAAAAAGTCACAAAAAATTCATGGAAAAGTCATGGAAATGTCATGAAAAGTTCATGAAAAAGTCTTGAAAAAATCATAAAGTCATGAAAAGTTCATGAAAAAGTCTTGAAAAAGTCATCATGAAAAAATCATAACAAAGTCATGGAAAAGTTCATGAAAAAGTTTTGAAAAGTCATGAAAAGTCATGGAAATGTCATGAAAAAGTCTTGAAAAAGTCATGGAAAAGTCATGAAAAAGTCATGAAAAAGTCATGGAAATGTCATGAGAAGTTCATGAAAAAGTCATGAAAAGTTCATGAAAAAGTCTTGAAAAAATCATAAAAAAGTCATGAAAAAGTCATGAAAAGTCAAGAAAAAGTCATGAAAAGTTCATGAAAAAGTCATGAAAAAGTTCATGAAAAAGTCATGAAAAAGTCTTGAAAAAATCATAACAAAGTCATGGAAATGTCATGAAAAAGTCTTGAAAAAATCATAAAGTCATGGAAATGTCATGAAAAGTTCATGAAAAAGTCATGAAAAGTTCTTGAAAAAGTCATGAAAAAGTCATGTAAAGTTCATGAAAAAGTCATGAAAAAGTCATGAAAAGTTCATGAAAAAGTCATGAAAAAATCATAAAGTCATGGAAAACTCATGAAAAAGTCATGAAAAAGTCTTGAAAAAATCATAAAAATCATAAAAAATCAAGAAAAAGTCATGAAAAAATCATAAAAAAAATTAAAAAAATCAAAAAAGTCATGAAAAAGTCATGAAAACATGAAAAGTTCATGAAAGTCTTGAAAAAATCATAAAGTCATGGAAAAGTCATGAAAACATGAAAAAGTTCATGAAAACGTCTTGAAAAAATCATAAAAAAGTCATGAAAAAGTCAAAGTTCATGAAAAAGTCATGAAAACGTCATGAAAAGTCATGTAAAAGTCATGAAAAAATCATAAAAAAGTCATGGAAAAGTCATGAAAAAGTCTTGAAAAAATCAACAACAAAGTCATGAAAAGTTCATGAAAAAGTCTTGAAAAAATCATAAAAAAGTCATGGAAAGGTCATGAAAAAATCTTGAAAAAGTCTTGAAAAAGTCATAAAGTAATGGCAAAGTCATGAAAAGTTCATGAAAAAGTCCCAATAAGTGACAAAAAAACGCCAACATGTTCCTATTTACATGTTGTGATTTGTATAGTCACAGTGTGTACAAATAACAAGGTCACATGACACACAGCCATCTTCTAACCGTATATAAACTGGGAACTATATTCTCAGAAGGCGAAGCATTTCTACTCTGTCCGGTGCTTCTCAGGTGCTGCGAGCAAATCACTCCGCCCAAGTAGCAGAAGTCCAAGCCCAAGTGCTTCACCTTCTGAGAATATAGTTCCCAGTATGTATACGGTTAGAAGACGGCTGTGTGTCAATCACAACATGTAAATAGGAACATGTTGGCGTTATTTTGTCTTTTATTGGGAGCAGTAGGCTAGATGGAGCCGGTTCCTCCAGGATCTGTGCTAAGCTAGGCTAGATGGAGCCGGTTACCTCCAGGATCTGTGCTAAGCTAGGCTAGATGGAGCCGGTTACCTCCAGGATCTGTGCTAAGCTAGGCTAGATGGAGCAGGTTACCTCCAGGATCTGTGCTAAGCTAGGCTAGATGGAGCAGGTTACCTCCAGGATCTGTGCTAAGCTAGGCTAGATGGAGCCAGTTACCTTCAGGCTCTGTGCTAAGCTAGGCTAGTGGTGGGGCCGTTGGAAAGAGTTACAACACGCACGGAGATAAGAAGGGTATGTATGGACTTATCTAACTCTTACGGGGAATAAGACAAAGTCCCAATAAGTCGGCGTGTTCCTTTAAATGTGCTCTAAAATAAACTTTGCTTTCCTAGAAAAAAAAAAAAAAAAAAAAAACTGAAAACTGGCCCGCTGCAACCAGAGATATCGGACTTAAAGAGCCAGGAATATTTATTGAGACACCAGATGAATGACAAGTTATAATAGAAATATAAGCAAATACAATAATGAAGAATGCACATTAACAGGGTTCCCGCGGGGTCTTAAAAGTATTAACCCTTGTGTTGTCTTCACCATCGTCCATGAACCTGTGATTCTGGGTCAAAATTGAAAAATGCACTCTTTTTTTGGAACTTTTTCTGACATTTGTGCAGCTTTTTCTATGCTTTTGGAACTTTTTTTAACGTTTTTGTCCCTCTTTTCAATGCTTTTTTCATTCATGGTAAATAAACCTAATTTAAATGACATCATACCTAATTTTTGAGTTTGAAAAAAAGCCGATATTATGAATTATTTTGACTAATAGAGTAGCTAAGATCAGAGGATGTTGAGTGGATCACAGTGGTTTATGTCAAAGTTTGGTCAGTTTGATGCTGTTTTGAAACCATTTAAAAAAAATGTTATTACCAGCGTAGAACATGGATGCATGGATGTATATGTTGCACGGGTTCCATACAACAAACACACATGCATCCAAGTTATTTTGGGGCAATTTGGTTGTAAGAAACCCATATTTCTGATATGAAAAACTTTGAAAAAGGGTCAAATTTGACCTGAGGACAACACAAGGGTTAAGTAGCTGATCTGTAATGAATGATTAACATGTCTTAACTTTAGTCTGACAATCCTACACTCCTAGTCCTTATTTCCTATTTGATATTCTGTCCCTCTGCTGCTTATCTCCGCCTCGCAGCGCTGTGATAAGAAGTCTTTGGTCTATGTTCTGGCCGTCTGCTGCAAATGTGCTGAGCAACATGTCTTTCTAATCTCTGGCTTGTGATAGTTATACGTCACAGCTGAACCACAGTCTTTGTTTTATAATATGCTCAGTTTAGCAAAGTAACAGATCATGCCGTTCAGGTACTTGAACTTACGTTTTTAAGATTGTTTTTAGGGCCATTTTAGGCCTGTATTTATATAGTATACTAACTATTTATATAGTATGGATGAAAGGGGAGGGAGAGGGGGGAAAGACATGCAGCAAAGGGCCGTAGGTCGGAGTCAAACCTGCGGCCGCTGCGTCGAGGAGTGAACCTCTTAATATGGGCGCCCATAGCATTTTATTTTGAAAGAAAGTGATTATCCATTCTGGTTTTGCTTTCAATTTTGTGAAGGATTTAATTACATTTGATATAGATAATAAAGGTAGGGCTGTAGTCAAGACCACCTTTGTCGAGTCCAAGACAAGTCCAAGACCAGGACTAGTTGAGACCAAGTCCAGACCGAGTCCAAAGACCGGACCTGAGTACTACAGCCCTGAATAAAAGGTGTAGTTCACTGTTTTCTCCGTTTGTGTTAATGAGCATTATGTTGCATGTCATCTCTCAGCCTTGATTACAGAGACATTAATGTCATTTCTTAGTATTCTGTTCGTTATATGCTGGTGGCTCCAACGTTTAGTTTCAGTAAATAATGTTTGAAGTAACATGGGGAGTCAAGATGCCTGTTAATCAGGGTACCCCCAGGATTCTCCAAGTTCAATTTCAGACTTTTAAAGACATTTTTAACACCACCTAGGATGAAATGTAATGCCAACTTCACAGCCATATAATGGAAGATATGTTTTTTTTATTTATTTAAGATTATTTCTTGGGGGCTTTTCCCTGTTATTAGAAAGTGGAGAGAGATTGGGAATGACACACAGCAAAGGGAAACAGGTTGGATTTGAACCTGCGCTGCTGCAGGACTCAGCCAACATGGGGTGAATGCTCTTACTGGGTGAGCTAGAGGACGCCCTGTAATGGAAGATATGTTTTTTTTTATTTATTTAAGATTATTTTTTGGGGGCTTTTCCCTGTTATTAGAAAGTGGATAGATATGAAAGGGGAGAGAGATTGGGAATGACACACAGCAAAGGGAAACAGGTCGGATTTGAACCTGCGCCGTTGCAGGACTCCTGCCAACATGGGGTGAACGCTCTTACTGGGTGAGCTAGAGGACGCCCCGTAATGGAAGATTTTTTTATAGATTATTTTTTGGGCGTTTCTGCCTTTATTTTGACAGGGCAGCTAGGTGAGAAAGGGGAGAGAGAGGGGGAAGACATGCAGGAAATCATCACAGGTCGGAATCAAACCCTGGACCTCAAGGACCGTCAAGGAATAAACCTCAGTACATGTGCGCCTGCTATACCCGCTGAACCAACCCGGCCACCTGTGAGGATTTTAAGCCTGAGAAAATAATTATTTAAGAAGTAATGTTACCTGAAGTGTTTGTACTCTAATAACTTAAAACAACTCTCTAAAAATACAAAATAAAGTACCTTTAAACCTCTCCCACACAGAATATTTATTTATTTATAGTTTTATTAAATTTTCTAGCATTTAAAAACTGACTAAACTTTAACATAAACCAGTCTGTGATTCACTCAACATCCTCTGACTTAAACTATTGGTCAAAATAATTCATAATTTCTTTTTTTAAACTCAAAAATTAGGTATAATGTCATTTAAATTAGGTTTGTTGACCATGAATAAAAAAAGCGTTGAAAAAAAGTGACAAAAATGTTTAAAACAGTGTCAAACTGGGAAATTGTTGAGTTTCTGTAAATTATAGAGCGTGGTCTAGACCTACTCTGTCTGTAAAGTGTCCGGAGATGACGCTGTTATGATTTGACATAGGCCTACATAAAATTGAATTGAAGAGCGAGTGATTCTCTTCTCTGCTTCTCTTCATAGTCGTCAGATTCACCTACCAGCCCTCATAGAGCTGGCTCAGGTTTGCCTTGGACCAGTTCTTAGTTATGCTGTTATAGTTTTAGACTGTCGGGGGACTTCCTTTGTCACACTGAGCTCCTCTCTCCTCTCTCTTTCTATCTGTGTGCATCCATGTCCCAGAAATGCTTGTTACTAACCTAGCTCTGGGGATAAGGGTGGCACCAAATCATGGTTGCAGCTGTCGCCGTGGTCCTGCTGCACGCCCTGCTACACCCTGCTACACCCTGCAGTGCCCTACTACACTCTGCAGTGCCCTGCTATACCCTACCATGCTCTGCAGTGCCCTGCTACACCTTGCAGTGCCCTACTACACTCTGCAGTGCCCTGCTATACCCTACCATGCTCTGCAGTGCCCTGCTACACTCTGCAGTGCCCTGCTATACCCTACCATGCTCTGCAGTGCCCTGCAGTGCCCTGCTACACCTTGCAGTGCCCTACTACACTCTGCAGTGCCCTGCTATACCCTACCATGCTCTGCAGTGCCCTGCTACACCCTGCAGTGTCCTGCTATGCTCTGCAGTGCCCTGCTACACCCTGCAGTGTCCTGCTATGCTCTGCAGTGCCCTGCTACCCCCTGCTACGCTCTGCCGTGCCCTGCTACACCCTGCTACGTCCTGCTACACCCTGTAAAGCCCTGCAGTGCCCTGCTACACCATGAACTACTAGAACTACTATTGTGACTATTATTGCCACTGTTCATCACCCCCCCCAACCGGCACCGTCAGACACCGCCTACCAAGAGCCTGGGTCTGTCCCAGGTTTCTCCCTAAAAGGGAGTTTTTCCTCGTCACTGTCACACTAAATGCTTGCTCTTTGGGGAAAACAAACATGTTTGGCAAACCACTGTGTGACTCATCACCCCACTCCTTCTTTTTTAGCCTTATTTGTAGCCTCTAATGTCCTTGGTACTCATCCAAAAACTAAGTTTTAAATCAACACATCACACATCACTTCCATTGGACCGTGCATCGTCCCCCCGGGCCAAATCCCAAAAATCAACCCTTTTTCTGAAGTTTTTGTCCCTTTTTACGACACTTTCTGTGCTTGTTTCAATGTTTTGGCCCTTTTTTGTTGCCGTTTTACACTTCCTTTCTCTACCATGTATAAACACCACTAACACCAACTTATTACTAGTTTTACACTTATTTTTGGAATTCATGGTCAATACAAAACCTCATTTATAGGACATTATACCTAATTCTTGAGTTAAAAAAGCCGAAATTATGAACTATTTAGACTAATATTAAAGGAAGGATAATCACAGACTGGTATATGTCAATGTTCAGTCTTTTTCAAATGCAAAAAAATGTAACAAAATACCCCAAATTCAATGAAATTAGAGATCCGATCTTTTGTTGTACTTGCAAAGCATGTTGCGTGGAATCATCCATCTGTGTTATTTTTGGTTAATTAAGATTAGGAAGTTAAAAAGAGCCATATTTCTGATATAGACGTTTAGAAAATGGGTCAAATTTGGACCCAAAGACAACTTGAAGGCTAACCTAAAGCTACGTATGCACCTATGTGTCTGTTCAGACTCCCACTATGATTTCAGAATCAGAATCAGCTTTTTTTGGGCCAGGTTTGCGTAAACAAACAAGGAATTTGACTCTGGTTAATATTTGCTTTCAAAGTACTACACTCACTTAACATTTAAAGAATAAAAACAGAAAGGACAGTAAGAAATATATATATATATATATATATATATATATATATATATAATAAAAAATACTGTTAAGTAGACAGTATAACAATATGTTTCCTTCAGCTGTATTGATATATAAATATATATAGTGCTGAAATGACGGAATAATCATACACTTTCTCCACATAAGACCAAAGCCTGTATAACAGCATAAGACACGTTTTTTAGAAATTATTTCTCAACTCGTTGTGACATTGTGTACATATTATTTTCCCTTGGCCTGGAACTCTTTA
Organism: Sander vitreus; assembly: GCF_031162955.1. Lineage (NCBI taxonomy): Eukaryota > Metazoa > Chordata > Actinopteri > Perciformes > Percidae > Sander > Sander vitreus. The sequence continues at coordinate 27,724,729 of NC_135869.1, read as the reverse complement.
TCTATAGCAAATATAGTTGCGACACAGGTCAGTCTTTCACCGAGGAGTCTGCGTCTCGGCATTAGTCTTAATATGGTCTTTCCATCGCCATTGTCTTAATATGGGATACCCTGTCTGCGCATGCGCATCTGCACTCGCCTCACATCGGGTAGTGATATACCGAGCTGTGCTGGTGCTCTGCTCCCATCATGGCACACGGAACCGCCTAGTGGCCAACTCACAGAACTGCACCCGCCCCGTTCTCAACAACCAACCAATCACAGGCTTGGAAATGTGGTATTTATAGTACGTCATTTCCTCCCAGCGCCCTCTTTTTCACCGTCTGGTCAGATTTCCATACGGCGTTGTTTCGTGGTGAGTTTTCAACCGTCGTATTTTTTAATAATAAACCTTTAAATGACGCCAACAAGTTTAAGTAATGACGGGCTGCTTATAAAGCACGCCACAGAACCATACAACACCCACCTATCGCGTCTTTGTCGTCTGAAATGATCCCAAAGTAGAAAATGCTAACGTCCCAAGCTAACTTGTTAGCCGTTGACACGCGCTCACCTCGTAGTGTCCCCCTCGCGCCTGACTCTAAATACATATTAGACATTATAGCTAGTTGCAGCTGAACTTATCAAAGTATCTGCCATTAGAGATGAACGGATAAGATGAAGTATTTGCACACGGTTTAGCGTGGTTTTACGCTTTCAAAGGCCTTCTAAAAACAAGGAAACTACAATTTGAAGGAAGAGTAATATACGTCATCGGTGCCAAGCGTGTAACGGTGAAAGTCTGTGTATTTGACTACAGAGGAGTGAGTTACTATCAGTAACTAACCAACCATCACTGGTTGAACTGTTACTAATATTTCATGATGGCTAACTTGAGCTGGCTGTCTTCATAAGGTTTCCATTGTCCGGAAGTGGCGCTAACCTGGACCTTCATCACTTCACGTTGCCGGTACTTTTTCATTCGAAAACGCCTAACATTAACAAGCTTAACGTGGTTTAATGTACCTAAACAACGATCAATGATCACTAAATTTCTCTCTCATATTGCTCCTCATAACCACTGAAAACTGTCAAAAAAGCTAACCCAAAATCCAGTTATTATGGACGTTATCTGACATTTAGCGTTTCTGCTTCACGTTTTCAGCAGGGCAGCGGAGCGCTGTGGGTTGACTCTCCACGGTTCTCGTGGGCTTTATAAGTCATAACGTGAAAAAGATTAACGTTGTTTAATGTACCTAAACAACGATCAATGATCACTAAATTTCTCTCTCATATTGCTCCTCATAACCACTGAAAACTGTCAAAAAATCTAACCCAAAATCCAATTATTATGGACGTTATTTGACATTAAGCGTTACTGCTTCATTAGAGCCTATTGTAAGGAAGAAGCTTAATGTGGTTTAATGTACCTACCTAACAATGATCACCAAATGAATGTCAGATAATGTCCATAATAATTGGACTTTGGGTTTGCTTTTTTGACAGTTTTCAGTGGTTATGAGGAGCAAAACTCATCGTTCAGGTACATTAAACCACCTTAAGCCTTTCCTCGCCATAGGCACCAATGAAGGAGAAAACGTTAATGTGAGAACTCTGTAATCGTTGGATTTTGGTTTAGTTTTTTGACAGGCTTTACGTGTTCATGACAAGAGATGGCCATGAGAAATTTGGTGGTCATTGATCGTTGTTTTCCGACCTTAAGCCACGTTAAGCTTTTTCACTTATCCCGTCAATTAACTAAGATAGCATTTGCACTTTCTTTAGCTAAGGTTAGCCAGCGACATCTGAGACGTCTTACATTAAATATGAAGCTCAAACTCTCTTAGTAAGAAATAATCCTGGCCGAAGTGTTCTCAGAGGTACAAATACTTGCTCTAGCAGAGATTACACAAAATAAATACACAAAGCAGTTTAGAAAATTCATTAAAAGTGAACTACAGTGACTGGAATAGAAATGACATGCAAGTCACTAAAACTGAACATTTAAATAACTAAAAACAAATATAACCAGAAATGGGACTATGTAACACTGCAGCTCTAAATTGCCCACAATGAGTCGACATGCCGCTAACCTTTCGTTGTTTGACCAATGTTTTTTAATCCTTTTTTCCAGCTCTCCCATCACTCGTAACGCAGGGAAAGTGGTCACGATGTCCGGAGGTCTGGATGTCCTTCAAATGAAGGAGGAGGATGTGCTGAAGTTTCTGGCAGCAGGAACCCATCTGGGAGGCACCAACTTGGACTTCCAGGTGGAGCAGTATGTTTACAAGAGAAAAAGCGACGGTGAGTGGTGGAAGAGAGCCTGTTACATGATGATGAAAGACCGTAAAAACCTTCTTTTTAAGGTTCTCTGCTGCACCGTAATTACTAGGGGTGGGAATCTCTTGGCACCTTTCGATTCAGAGGCTAACAATTGGATACTAAACTGATTATCGATGCAACCATTTTGTGTACATTTCCAGTCGCGATCTTTTAAAAACAGACGTATAAATCGGAGTTTGCTACTCAGAGTTTGAGAATCACTTCCCAGACAAAGCAGCTAGACAAAGCTTAGCTTTTGACATTTGTCACACAAGTTTTAATGACATGTTTTGTCTACGGAGGTTTCTATTTTGTAGTCATTCCAGGCTTAAGCCTTAAACATGCTTGTGAAGTCCCCTTCTCTCCCAGTAATCTCCCATGTCAGAGGCTCAGTCATGTTTAAAGCTGGAGTGTGGTTAAGCATGTCAATAAAGTTAGAATGTCTCCTTATGCTCTGGGTTCCTCCCTTTATCACCAGGTGTGTACATCATCAACCTAAAGAAGACCTGGGAGAAGCTGCTGCTGGCTGCCAGGGCCATCGTCGCCATCGAAAACCCAGCTGATGTGTGCGTCATCTCCTCCAGGAACACTGGACAGGTAAAGCAACACACTCCTGATGTCTTTAATTATTGTCCTAAAAAGTGAAGAAAATGTAGCACATCTCAAGTTTCCAAGAAGGCTCTGTGCTGAACGTGTCAGCATTTTATTTATTGTCCTCCTCCACACTGCCTGCGTGGCGTTTTCTGTCTTTTCACACTAGAAACGTGTCTGATGCTGCTGTTGCTAGCCTTGTCTGTACACATGGATGTTTCCCATTGATAAAATGAAGATACTAGAAAGTCACGTGATTTGGATCATCCTTGTTCGACATATGGGGAAATGTACTGCACTCAAGCAGTAGTATACTTCATGATATATATATATACACACACACACTCTCTCTGATCTGATTACAGCAAAGACGTCAGCAGGATTGACGGCAAAATAGGCTCCAGAATATTTCCTTCTGTATTGACAGGTGCAATATTACATATTAAATATTAAATGACATTTATATCTGCATTCATGTCAAAACCTCGAGACTTTCAAACATCAAAATGTCATTTATTAAATGTATTTGTCAAAATGACAAACATCTATTTTGCCTGGAAATGCTTCCAACACGCTTGCATGTCACGTGAAAAATAAGTGTCCTATTTCTAGCATGCACGCATTTGAGCTGCACCCGAGACGTGCGTGTCACGCAGGCAGTGTGCACGCTCTAACATGTTAACCAAAATAAAACTGGCCACGCAGCCAGTGTGAAGAAGCCCTAACTAAGAGTATTTTGTCAACTTGGGAACCTGGGATGTACCACATGTTCTTTACTTTTTGGATAATGCCTATTGGATTTTGGGTTTAGCAGTCAAATTGAGAATCTACATTGTTGTAGTGCAACTTTTTTTTTCTTCCAACTTAATTGTTGTACTGTTGTGTTTGCCTCTTTACACAGTGGGCCATTAGTACAGTAACTATAAGCACACCATTAAAGCCGGGCACTGATGTCGGTGTTCAGGTGTCGGAAGTGTGCGAGATTGAGCCGGCCGGGTTTTCGCTAACACCATTAGGACTGCTGTCCCATGATTGGGGTTTGATAGTGACCTGAGCCACAGTTCAAAACATTTATAAATAAAAAAAATGTATCTTTCGGTTGCATTTATTGTATTTCATACCTGTCTTAATCTGTTTTAGCTCTTTTTATGTAGTCTTTAACAGTTTTAACTGTTTAACGTGGTATGTAAAGCATTTTGAGTTGGCTTGTTGCAGAAATTTGCTATACAAGCTTTTGAGTAATTAATTGGTTCTTTCTGGCCATTTTAGAGAGCAGTGCTGAAGTTTGCCTCTGCCACTGGTGCCACCACCTTCCACGGTCGGTTCACCCCTGGTACATTCACCAATCAGATCCAGGCAGCTTTCAGGGAGCCCCGTCTCCTGATTGTGACAGACCCCCGTGCTGACCATCAGCCACTGACTGAGGCTTCCTACGTCAACATCCCCACCATTGCCCTGTGCAACACTGACTCCCCCCTCGGATATGTGGACATCGCCATCCCCTGTAACAATAAGGTAAGACCAACTAAAAGAAGCCATTGTATGTTGACTGTAAATCTTTGCAAGTTGCACACCGTTAGAGCCCGGCGCTGTCCTGTCTGTGTGGTGCGGGGTGTAGGACGTGTGCTAAATTAAAAATGCTTGGCCTTTTTAACCTCCTTTCTCTGCACCACTCAGGGGATGGAGGTCAAGGTCTTGCCACAAAATGTCTAAACTGTTTTGTTTAACCCTGGGGGTACCCTGATATTCATGCCACTGTGAATATTGTAGAACGTGCAACGCTACATTATTCATAGCCAATCTGTGCCTGTGTTTCAGGGTCACCACTCAGTGGGTCTGATGTGGTGGATGTTGGCCAGGGAGGTTCTCAGGATGAGGGGAACCATCTCCAGGGAGCACCCATGGGAGGTCATGCCAGATCTGTACTTCTACAGGGATCCTGAAGAGGTAAGACTAATGCAGTGCACCTTGAGAGAAATGTACAAAGGCTTGAGGTTGCTGTATGTAAGGGTTACACAACAGGGTTTAACGATGAGGGTTGCCCAGTGACCCGGTATAAGTAGAACGCCACCTTGGTCAATCAAATAGAACAACCGAAAGGGCTTTAAATCATTTTTTTTCCGATCATTGTATCCGTTTCTTGGGTGGCACTGGCAGAGTATGCCGATAGAACAATGTTTTGCGCAGTTTGCTGCAAGTTTGAGATAAAATGAAGAATAAAATGTGATTAATTGCACAGCCCCAAATCAGGGTACCTTAAAATGGTATGCTGTTAAACTAATTGGATAGAAACTGTCTTTTAGTTAATTCTTGCAGTTACATTTGATAGTTTATATTTTTTTAAAGGCCTTCACTTTCAGTATGAGCTTTAACACCTATGACACTGTCCATGAGTCATGACATTGTAAATTAATTGTCTAATAAACCATTAGCACAGGAGCCTGTAGAAACGGTTTTCAGGCAAGTACAACTTGACTTTGAACCCTGGACCAGGTGGTCTGCCCATTCTAATGCACTCTGTTAATGCAGATTGAGAAGGAGGAGCAGGCTGCTGCTGAGAAGGCTGTAGGAAAGGAGGAGTTCCAGGGTGAATGGAGCGCTCCCGCAGCCGAGTTCACTCAGCCTGAGGTGGCTGATTGGTCTGAAGGTGTTGCTGTGCCATCTGTGCCAATCCAACAGTTCCCTACAGGTAAGATCACAAGTTTCCTTTGGATTGATCTAGAACTGGGTATGATTCAAAGATCTTCACTATAACTTTGATACCGGTTCCTCAACGATACCTTTTTTATATTGAATACCAATTTCGTAGAATTTTAACCAAACATGACAACACTGTGGTACAAACCCTTTGTTCCAGCTCCTTTACACCTGTGACTCGGTGTAGTTAAGACTTTCAAAATAACAGAACACACTGAGCCCCGTCTGTGCATAACGCAGTTTTCGAAAAATGTAACCACACGTCGCGGCGATGCACGTGGCTCGGCTGTGACTTGGTAGTGTTGCATCCCCCCCACAGCTCATTTCCTGGTTCTCCTTCTCCATAAACAACATGACATCAAGGAGAGGGTTAACTTCTCCTGCTCCAGATTTCCCACCGTGGTCAGAAAGAACAGGGGAGACTCTTTGTTTCTCACTATGACTCGAGTCGCTACACGCTCTGAAGATAATCAGTCACTTTCTCACTTTTTCCTCACACACACGCACATGCCGGCTCGATGCGCACAAGTATAAACAGGCCACTTACGGAGGCTACGGCGAAAGCTCTGCGTGGAGCCTCTGCAGAACCAAAAAACAAGCTTAAGACGTAGACGGCAATCGCAAGCATTATTAGATCTCGGTAGAAGCATGCTGCATGCTTATTGGTTCACTGAAGTGGTTGAGATTTACTTAGGTATTGAATGATGGTGTTTTTCAATACTCTGACTTTAGAGGCAGCTTGTTTGGTGCCTTTAAAGTATCAAAGTTGGGGAACCCAGCCCTGGATGGACCAAACTTGCATCAAAACTGCCATTTAATGTTGGTTCTTTGACCCTAAACTGTGTTTTACTCCATTTCAGCTGCTGCAGCTGTTACAAAGACAGGTGAATATAATTCATTTCAAAAATACCTTTTTATATATATTTTTTTAATGTCATTAGTGAATGCTAAATCAGTTATTTGTTCCCCCTGCAGAGGACTGGAGCACTCAGCCAGCCACAGAGGACTGGTCCACTGCTCCCACCGCCCAGGCATCTGACTGGGGAGGCGCTGCTGCTGATTGGTCTTAAATCATTGACTATGGCGACAATAAAACGGTGTTTTCACACTTTGACTTTGTTTTTCTGTTGATTTATTTGACATTCACCAAAGGTGGCTGTAATCAAGGGTGCAACTTTGGGTTCAACATTGGGAGGGGGGGGGGGGGGGAATTGAGATCTCCACTGTTGAGCACATTTGAGGTTTTGAGCATCACTTCATTTTCTGCATTCTGGTGCATTTTTCTGCAACAAGTTATGGTGCAAATGTCTTTATGTAAAGGAAATAGGTTTTTGGGGTGGGGGGGTTGCACTGGCCAGTTTTGTCCCCCCTGTAAATTACACCTGTGGCTGTAATGTTCCTATCTCAATGTCAAACTGCAGCAGAAGGCAATCTGATAAAGCGAGGGAAACGTGAATATGAATGCTGTATTTGCTTAACAAAGCATGACCGTTTGTGTGAATATGCCGATGATAAAAACACACTGTTGCACAATTAACAACCGAAAAAGGAATGGGCTTAATCCAAAGGCTTATTTTTGGGCAATCCTATACAATCCATAAAATAACCCAGAATTTCAGCAAGAAAACAATTGCATTTCAAGCTAAAGTCACTAATTTTTAATCATTTCACCTTATTTTAATCATTAAGTAACATTTAATTATTTTAAACTGAACTCCCACTGAAGCAGATCTGTACTTTACGTTGGTTCTCACTTTGTGTGTAGATATACAACCCTAAATTATGATTTCCATCTCTATTTAGGAACTTGAATACAGAGAGCCTTTATTTCTAACTCATGTTTAAGCTTTAATGTGACACTGCGGGGAAGTGAATACTGGTGTTACAAGTACACATTACTGCAGTTGGAACAAAGCCAAATACTGTATCACTGATGCTCACAAAGGGATTGTGTGGAAGTGTTGTGGTTAAGGTAAGGATGACCACTAGTGACTACATTGGCATGTTTAACAAAACGAGTGTCCTGGCCAAGACAGGCAGCAGTACAACCACATAAATACATAAACAGACCCATATATATATATATATATACACACACATACAAACAACCATACGCACACATACAAAACAACTGAAACCGCAAATCCCTCAAAGTCAACCACCATCCTAAACACATCAAGCCGAACATCTGCAGCCAGATGTTCTGCCTCCAAGTCAATCAACATCCTCTTAAAAGCGACCAATGAGAGCAGCTCATTAAGTTTTACAGATTTCTGTAACTTGTTCCAGGCAGAGGGAGCAGCAAACCTAAAACGCCTTTCTTCTCAGCTCAGTTCTAACCTTTGGAACAGACTGAAGGAAAAGATCCTGTTACTATTTACACTGATATAGGTCAGAAGGTATTATGGAAGAAGACCTAAAATAGCCTTGTATATGAAGATATGCCGGTGTTGAAGTCTGTGTTGATAGAGAAGGCCATCCAACACGTTCACACAGCTCATAATGGTGAGAGGGGGCTTTAAAACCAGTGATGAACCTCAGAGATCCATGCTATACAGTGTCAAATCTCAAGAGGGAGCTGAACATCAGACATCAGTAAAAGATGCTTGACTTTTTCGATGAAACAAAAGCATTTGAATAAACTAAAAATGTCTAGCCCTTGATGTGAATTTATTTTCCAGTATGGCCTTCTGGGAAATTGAGTTTGACCCTCTTGATGTAGGCCAAGGCCAACAGCAATATATGTATTACGTCTAAGGTAAAAAGATGATTGGATGTAGTCAGATGTCAGTCACTCAGCTATGGTCAGATGTTACTGTGAGTAAGGCTGAGCAGATACTTAAGGATCCTACCCATCCCTTACTGTATATAGGAGGGGTGGTGATGGCGCAGTGGATATGACGCATGCCCTTGGTGTGGGAGGTCTGGGTTTGATTCCCACTGTGATACATCAACCAGTGTGTCCCTGAGCAAGGCACTTAACCCCTAGTGGCTCCAGACTAGGGGTGACTTATATAGCAACTGTAAGTTGCTTTAGATGAACACGTCAGCTAAATGTAATGTTTTCCAACTCAGCAATTGTGGCAACAGTAGGCTGCTGCACATTTCAATTAAAACCAAAAGGGTTAGCTATTCATTTGTCCTCTCTGCTATTAGACTTTTTAATGAAAGACACAAGACAAGATAATGAATTATATTATCCACTCTTGCAACACTGTGTTTTTCTGTTATTGTTTTTAATTAATTGGATTGTTGCCTTAGGCCTGTGTGTTTCAAGCCTGCTACTGATTGATTGATTGATTGATTGACTGAAGTGTAAGTGGGGGAAGGCTGTGAGGTGTGTTCATACCTAACTATGTATTCCTTAATGGGGGGGGAACCTACATATATGCCTGTGTGTCTTAACCCTTGTGTGGTGTTCATATTTTTGTCACACAGCCAATGTTCCCGGGTCTGGTGGACCCACCACATTATTAGGCTTTTAGATCAAAACAGCCATAACAATTTATGTAACAATACTTAACAGATGTTTACTTTAGCTCAGTTACCAATGATATTTACATGATTTATGGTTCATATTTGCCATTTACCCCTGTGAGCAGGGGCGGATCTAGAAAAAATATTTATGGGGTGGCGAGAGGGGGGCAGGAATTTTTGAGGGGTGGCAACATATGGCAGACGTGTATATACTGAATTGTATCACAGTTTGATGAGAAATAGTCTGTACACACTACAAAAGGGCACAGGCTGCCATTTACAAACTCATACAGACACACTTAATCTCATGCAATCAGTGTCCTGCATTTGAGGTTTCATTTGAAACAGTTCATATTAGGAATAAGTGACCATACCATGAGATCTCACTAACAGGAGATAGAAGTATGATAGAAGTAAGGGGCATCATCACAGGAAAGGCATTAAGGTAAGACCCAGGTGAGGTAAGACCCAGGTAAGGTAAGACACAGGTGATGAGCGGCAGATGTGTGAGAGATGTGACACAGGTGATGAGCGGCAGATGTGTGAGAGATGTGACACAGGTGATGAGCGTCAGATGTGTGAGAGATGTGACACAGGTGATGAGCGGCAGATGTGTGAGAGAGGCAGCGTTGCAGGCAGCATTTGTACAAGATTAGGAACTGTCGTTGATTAGTTATAACCATCAGACTGTGTTAACACACACTAATATTTTAGCCTGGGAGAGTATTTTTAGGTTATTTTATATTTAATCTGAGCAATAGATGTAAAATACATTCTACACAAAATATAAAAACATCTCCCCATCTCATCACACTGACAACTTTCCCTAATTATTCATATTTAAGCAAACATGAATTTTTATATTTGATGTTTAAGTAACATTACTTACATTTTATAAAAATGTCCATCTTTGTCATTTGTTGTTCTTATTCATATGTAACGTAGTAGCCTATATATGCAGCATCAGTTCCCATACCATGTGGAGCAGCTCGACTGGAGCTCGTTGGTGATGGCCCAGCCCAGGCACTCTGCTTTCCCTTTCACTGTCTGAGCCCTGCACGGTGTCTTGTCTCTCGCTTTCTCCCTCCTCATCTTGGTGGTGCTCTCCCTCCATATCTTCACCTCTGTGGTGTTCTCCCACCTCCTCCTGTCCCTGGTCGCCTTGGCCTTGTATTCTCTCTCTGTCACCTTTCTGTTGCCCTTTTCTCTCCACCTCGTCTTCGTCTTCTCTCTCTCTCTCCTTCCACCTCATCTTCTCCGTCTACCTTGCTCAGTTGTTCATTTTCTATTTCTCTCGCCTTTCTCTTTGGTGAGAAAAAAAAACTACATATGCTACCTTTCCTCTTCATTTCTGTAAGATTAAACGTCATTTTACAATGTTTTCCTTGACAGACGTTGAGTCAATATTTTGTAGCCTACTTTACACAGAACAAACGTCAGACCGAAGTAACATTATATGTATAGTTAGCAAAATAACCTTCTTCAACCTGATTTTTATCATCTCAAAACCAGCATCGCAACTATGCTAGCACTGTGCTTTCGTTATAATGTCATTTCTTGATAGATAGTTAATCCGTTTTGACCTCTTTCCTCCTGTGTGTCTCCTTTCCTCACGACTCCTGGCTCCCTCGCTTTGCGCCACTCAGTTTTCCAGTATGTTATGTATATTTTGGCTATTCACATGTGATTTGTACCCTTTATTTACAATAAAAAAATAAACAAAAAAAAAGTTTTCCAAACAAATCAGGCTCTTGCAGCTCTGGCGTCATCTCGTGCTGCATTCACTGCAGTCGGACATTGGATGGTCGGACATAACTTTTAATTCGTTGCTGCCAACTGGGGTGGCGAGGCTTTCTTTTAGGGTGGCATTTGCCACCCTATGCCACCTCGGTAGATCCGCCCCTGCCTGTGAGATCACGTTGATGATCATTTTCCACATCATTTTTGTGAGAAAACAAGGAAATTCAATTATAAAAAAGGTATAGAAACAAGATTTTTGATCATTATTGGTGCTTATTTCTTAGAACTTAATCAGAACAGGTGAAAGAGCTTGACATGTAATAATTGTGTAACTTTGTGGGAATAGCAGGTGCAGAAAGACTAAATAGTTTCATAGCACCTACAATTAAATACACTCGGGTCCAGTAGACGCGAACACCTCATATGTAATAGTTATGTGTGTGGGGGGGCTCTACATTGAAAACGGGTCCCACAGACCTGATTACCACACAAGGTTTAAATGTGCTGCACTTTGACCAAACTAATTTCCCAACTCTGGTATAATGAAGTATACTTTGAACAGAATCTGTGACCAGTGTAGTACAAATAAACAAAAAGTCAACAATAAGCCGGATTCCTTGTATTTGTTCACCTTCTTATTGGCCATTGAAGCTGATTCTGGATTTGTTTGTTCACTTTATCTTTAGGTGGGGAATGTAATGCGTCTTTTCCGGATTTTACAAGGGAAAAAACACATCACACGTCTAATTCCTAACGGTAGTAAACAGTAGAGATGCGTTCACGGGTCCGGACATCCCGCGTGTAAAGAACAATCATCTCCTCCACATTCGCGCGTGTGTGTCAGGTGGGCGTGTTCCAGCTCAGCCATTGGACGAACGCTGTCCTTTTTTCCTCCCCGGCTTCCGCTTTCTTTTCATACGCACGCCCAGCCACTGAATAATGATAATAATGATCAAGATGGCTACTTCAGAATCCTCCTTGCGGTAGCTAACATCGGCTACATGGAAGCGCTTAAAACAGCTATTTCTCACTGTTTAAGTCCTTCGTAGGGGACGGGGGCTCTGCCAGGGATAATACTATATGGATTAATACGGGCTGAAAGGAGATAAAAGTCGTCGCGCACTCATTCTGAGGAAGATAGCTAGCTAGCAGAGCTACTAGCTAGCTCCACTTGTCGACCATCTCCAGGTTTAGCTAGCTGCCCGTTTCGCGTGCACAGCCGTTGGTACGTAGAACGTAAAAATAAATGGCAGAGCCGAGGAAAGTGCCGTTCGTCACCATCTCATCCTTCAGCACCTCGCCGCCGAGCTCGGAGTCCAGCAAGAAACGCCGCCGCGAAGATGAGGCCGTGGTCGACCTCACTTTTGGGAAAGATGGAGGTGGAAGTGCCGCGGCGTTCGGGTCAGGAGGTGGCGGCGGCAGCGGCGGCGGAGGTTTGTTTGGGAACGTTAACCCGAAAGGAGGCGATGCCGAGACCGAGGATGGGAAGCCAACCGTCCGCCTCAACCTCCCGCTAGCCGAGCCGAATGATCGGGGGTCCTCCGAGTTCAACTACGGCGAGCTGGTCAACACAACTCTCACTCAGGTTAGTTAGGAGAGAGAAGACACACAGTAGGCACCATGATGTGAACAGGAGCGGCCTAACCTGGCATCACTTCACAAGTGCTGCATTCATTGTTTGCTTTGTGAGGCTGTGATGTCACTCTCAAATATGTTGTGCACAAGTGGTGTTAACAAGCCAGTTAGCCAGTGAATAACTATTGTTATTATTTTGCTCAATATTTATTTATTTATTATCAGAATCAGTTTTTATTGGCCAAGTATACTCACATACATACACAAGGAACTTGACTTCGGTAGGTGTTAACTGTCTATACATTCAACAAATAGACATGTAGTTGTAAACATTCAATAGACAAATAGTAATATAGGCACATACTGTACAATAGAGACAACAGCATACATATAGGCACATATCAACATAATATAAAAATATACAAATACAACATAATATCAAGACAAGTACACATGGAGTGGGATGTAAGGTGCATAACCCTGGGCCAAAGTCTGGACAGGTTAGGAGAGAGTAGAGACGCACAGTAGGCACCACGATGTGAATCAGAATGAGATGTATTGCCAAAGTAAGTTTTTCACTTGCCATGGTGTTTGGTGCTTACAATAAACATGTAAAAAAAAAAAGGGAATAAACAATAGAGCAAATAACTGCAACAGTCAAAAACATAAATATAGTAACAATATGTCAACGACTATAACGTGTGTACGATATAAGCGTTTTAGGAAGGAAAAGAAGGCAGTATGGTTGTGCAAAAGTTCACAGTTTATATAATATGCCAATGGTCAGGGATAAGAGAGTCCAGGATGGATGTTAATGTACCGTGTAGTGACTGTTGGTGGGGATTTAGAGTCTGCTAGTGGGGGTCCCGGGACATGTTGATGAGTCTAGCTGCAGCCAGGAAGATTGTTTTGGCGTGAGGTTTTGGTCCTGATGGACCGCAGCCTCCTGCCTTCTCTCTCTCTGTTAAATGAAACTATTTTTGCATAGTAAGAAAACATAACACTACTTGTTCACACAAGATAACATGGAGTCATTGTCTATCTTGACTGGGGCTCGAGGACAGAACATGCGTCTCTCTAACCAGATAAAGGGGACGCCATCGAGTCTGACCAGATAGAGGAGACATCTAAACTGACAAGATGGACAATTGACGACATCAAATTCTGTTACGATTGTATTTCACACGTAAATAAGCTACTGTTTGAGGCTTAGTCACTTTCTGTACTTGTGCTGTGAGTACTGTAAACTGACTCTACTTGCAAGTAAACAAACCTTTATTATAACTTCAGTGGTTCCGTCTATCCTAATGTAAATATTCTAACACAGCAACAGGGCAATTCAGAGGTTCTCTACAATAAACACCAAAGAGCAGTTAAAAATAACCCCCTGTTTAGTTCTGACTCTGGGGACAGAAAGCAGACGTGTCCCAGACGACCTGAGAGGTCTGAGGTGGTACAACAATCTTTCCTAACCGTCTCAGGAAGAGAACGGGAGAACAGCAGGGGCCTAACCTGGCATCACTGAGGCCGAGATGTCACTTAAATAAGTTGTTAGATGTGCACATGTGAGGTAAAAAGGCAGTGACCCAGTAAACAATAGGGCTGGGTATCGCAAATTCCTAGCCTGTGTGACACCAGACCCTTCTCAGTTGTAACTGAGAGTGGGGGGGGGGGGGTCTGGGGAAGCTTCATTCACAGCTCATTTCCAAAGGGGCGTCACCAACGGACGCCGCTCAAATGACTCTGTACGCAGGAAGTCCTTCAACCAATCAGACCAATGATCTGGCTTGAATGGGCTCTTGGCCAGACGGCCTTGCAGAGCAAATCTCACATTTACCTGAAGTTCGTCAGGGATTTCCCAGGCTAGCAAGTTCCCATTCACAAGTCCCGAATCGATTACATTTCCGAGCCAATATCAATAAGATTAGGAACATTTCAGTTACACATTCAGCTCGGTTATAAAATATTCTCAGGGAACTTCTGCTGTACATTGTGCAAGCGAGAAGCGACCCTCAGGATAATGTTTACATTAAGAATTGATCCCTAAAGTCCTTTTTACCTAAAAATCCTTGGGGGAAAAAGGCTTGTATTAAAAGATCCGTTTCTGGATTTTGTCAATCGATAACTGATCATTCTGACAAATCTCATTTGCCTCAGGTAAAGCATGCAGCAGGTTCAACAGTCCCTAAAGGCCTGGCCCCCCCTCTGGACCCCAGCGACCCCTTTGCTGATGACGACCGGGAGCGACGGGAGGTAGAAGAGCTGGCCAAGAAGTTTGAGAACAAATATGTGAGTGTTAAGTCTGTTTTATTGTTCTGCGGAGGATCCACACAGAGCTTTCGCCGTAGCCTACGCAAGTGGCCTGATGTTTATACTGTGTGTGTGTGTGTGTGTGTGTGTGTGTGTGTGTGTGTGTGTGTGGTAAAGTGAGTGAGAGAGTGATGGTGATTATCTTCAGAGCGAGTAGTGACTCTAGAGTCCTAGTGAGAGAAACAAAGTGTCTCCCCTGTTCTTTCTGACCACGGTGGGACATCTGGAGCAGGAGTAGTTAACCCTCTCCTTGATGTCATGTTGTTGATGGAGAAGGAGAACCAGGACATGCGTCGGGGGGGATTTAACGCTACCAAGTCACGGCTGAGCGACGTGCATCGCTGCGACGTGTAGTTACATTTTAAAACGGCCTATAGAGTCTCAAGAGTGATACGTGCATCATTACAGCCATAACTGTGTGGATGTTTTGCATGCAGAAAGATGTCTAGTGTGTGTATATATGTATATACATATTTGAAATGTTCCTGTGTGTTCCCTCCGTCTGCAGGGCGGTGTCCCGAAGAAGAAGAAAAAGGACAGGATGCAGGATCTGATTGACATCGGCTATGGTTACGATGAGACGGACCCTTTCATAGACAATTCAGAGGCCGTGAGTTCACACACAATCATCACTTCATTTATTACTCATTTTGTCGTTTATATTTCTTACTAGCCAGAAATCGCCTAGACTTTACGGCTGTTATTAAAGTACAAACAAACTTCATAAAGAAATTCTGTGTTAAATATGAACGTGAGTATAAATAATAATAATATGTTTAATATCAATAAAATGTTTTTTTTTTTTATTCAGGTAACTTTACTTGGTAAATACTTATTTTCTCTGGCTTAAAATCCACACATAGTTTCCATGATATGGCTGTGAAGTTGAAGTAAAGTTAAAGGAACACGCCGACTTATTGGGACTTTAGCTTATTCCCCGTATCCCCCAGAGTTAGATAAGTCCAGACATACCCTTCTTATCTCCGTGCGTGTCTGTATACATACTGGGAACTATATTCTCAGAAGGTGAAGCACTGCTACTTCTGCTACTTGGGGCGGAGTGATTTGCTCGCAGCACGTGAGAAGCCGCGTGGTGAGGAGCAGAGAGTAGCAGTGCTTCACCTTTCTGAGAATATAGTTCCCAGTTTATATACGGTTAGAAGATGGCTGTGTGTCATGTGACCTTGTTATTTGTACACGCTGTGACTACAAAAATCGCAACATGTAAATAGGAACACGTTGGCGTTATTTTGTCACTTATTGGGAGCAGTAGGCTAGATGGAGCCAGTTACCTCCAGGATCTGTGCTAAGCTAGGCTAGATGGAGCCAGTTACCTCCAGGATCTGTGCTAAGCTAGGCTAGCTGGAGCAGGTTACCTCCAGGATCTGTGCTAAGCTAGGCTAGCTGGAGCCAGTTACCTCCAGGATCTGTGCTAAGCTAGGCTAGTTGGAGCTGGTTACCTCCAGGATCTGTGCTAAGCTAGGCTAGATGGAGCCAGTTACCTCCGGGATCTGTGCTAAGCTAGTCTAGATGGAGCCGGTTACCTCCAGGATCTGTGCTAAGCTAGGCTAGTTGGAGCTGGTTACCTCCAGGATCTGTGCTAGCTAGGCTAGCTGGAGCCAGTTACCTCCAGGATCTGTGCTAAGCTAGGCTAGATGGAGCCAGTTACCTCCAGGATCTGTGCTAAGCTAGGCTAGATGGAGCCAGTTACCTCCAGGATCTGTGCTAAGCTAGGCTAGATGGAGCCAGTTACCTTCAGGATCTGTGCTAAGCTAGGCTAGCGGTGGGTGCATCAGACAGTCACAACACGCACAGAGATGAGAAGGGTATGTCTGGATTTATCTAACTCTGGGGGTTACGGGGAATAAAACAAAGTCCCAATAAGTCGGCGTGTTCCTTTTTAAAGCGTAAATCTCGTCAAAATCCAACCTAGGGTCTTGTTTGTGAATGTACCCGAGTCAAACTTTCGTTTAAAAGCATATTTAGGACGGAAACGCCACTTTTAAGATGTACCGTATTCTGGTTTTTGGGTCAAATGGCCTTTTGAATGGGAGTGCTAGGGACGCTACGATGCTAACCTCAAAATATCTATTCTAAACCACTAAGAAGGCTCGACACAACATGAGACTTTGCTCCAAGTATCACCAGGGACTCTACACCTTAACCACAGCACTGACAACATTGGTTGTGTTCAGAGTTTACTAAAACAACTCACATTAGCTGTTGTTGTTTACGCTATCCTCCATTTTCCCAGTCCAAAATAGGTGATCTCTGAATGTGAATGAACGGACTCCATAGGAGGAAATGTCATTCTTATACGAGGCTCCTTTTTCAACTACAAGGTCAATATTGTGTTTCACTAACGACAAAACAAGAAATAATCCGTGCATTTATATGGAACTAAGCTTTAGGAGCTTTCCATCTTTACTCTCCTCCCTCGACTATTTCTGACGGCGACCGGAAGAACAACTGCTAACGTGAGTTGCTCAAAACCTTTTTTAGTAAACTCTGTGAACACAACCAGTGTTGTCAGTGCTGTGGTTAAGGTGTAGAGTCCCTGGTGATACTTGGAGCAAAGTCTCATGTTGTGTCGAGCCTTCTTAGTGGTTTAAAATAGATATTTTGAGGCTAGCATAGTAGTGCCTCTAGCACTCCCATTCAAAAGGCCTCAGCTGGTCTCCTCTGCATCTAAAAGTCCAACCTCCGCAGTTTTGGGGACAGAGCATTCTCCAGGGCAGCTCCCAGGCTCTGGGACTCCCTCCCCCAAGAGATCAGCATCTCTGAGTCCCTCACCATCTTCCAGTCTCGCCTCCAGACCCATCTCTTCACCACTGCCTATCCCTAGCCCCACGCCCCTCCCCTTTTCATCTGTGCCTGAATCTTGTTTTGTTTGTTTGTCTCTATTATCTATACCCTGTAAAGCGACTTTGAGTTTGTGAAAAGCACTATATAAACTCAATTTATTATTATTATTATTATTATTATTATTATTTGACCGAAAAACGAGAATATGGTCCATCTTAAAAGTGGTGATTCCGTCTTTAATATGCTTTTAAATGAACGTTTGACTCGGGTACATTCACAAAAAGACCCTAGGTTGCATTTTGGTGAGAGTTAGGCTTTAAGTATCATGTGCAGTAAACTGGAAAAATGTTGTTGGTTTTTCTAAACAGTGGTAAAAGGTTGGCACACAGCGCAGTAGTAGAAGAAACTAACAGTAATTATACTTCTCTCCCGGCCGCAGTACGACGAGCTGGTGCCGGCCTCTCTCACCACAAAACATGGCGGCTTCTATATCAACACGGGCACGCTTCAGTTCAGAGCGGCGTCCGACTCTGAGGGGGAAAACGGTGGCGTGGAGGATCATCGCTTCAAGGTAGGTTCTTGCTTCTCTGTAGTATTTATACACACTAAATAATCAAATATATCAGCTTTCTGAAACCGACCGATTTCATACCCTTTTAATAAGCCAAGTTTGTTTTTGTAGAAGATGAAAGATGGCGAGGAACGGGTGATAAAAAAACGACGGAAAAAGCAAGATGGTGGAATTCTGGAGGACAAGAAACCCAGGAAGATCAGAGTACCAAAGACCGGGTGAGGGTTTTAATCTGTCCTCATTGTTTCCTCTCAGGGTTGTTTTGTTCCTCCGATGTTTGCCATGCACATGACATTTTCCGTTTTCACAAGTCTGTGAGGTGACGAGTCAAATGTGCAGATTGCTGTGTCGTTTAGATTTGAACAGTAAGTTTCCCGTGGGAGAGCCAGGGACACTACTATGATCGCATCAAAATATCTATTTTTAAACCACTAAGAAGGCTCGACACAACATGAGACTTTGCTCCAAGTATCACCAGGGACTCTACACCTTAACCACAGCACTGACAACACTGGTTCTGTTCAGAGTTTACTAAAAAAAGGTTTTAACAACTCACGTTAGCTGTTGGTTTTTCCGCTCACCGCCATCTTGCCAGTCAAAAAGAGTCGATCTCTGAATGCAACGTAACAGGGAGGAGAGTAAAGATGGAAAGCTCCTAAAGCTTAGTTCCATATAAATGCACCTTCTGCACTGTTTTCCCTCGGTTTGTGGAAGACTTAGGCCAGCTGCGTGGCGTGTCAGCTGCGTGGCGTTTTCTATGTCTTTCCACACCAGAAAGGTGTCTGACGTGGCGCTGCTGCTGCTAGCCTTGTCTGGACACATGGATGTTTCCCATAAACATAAACGTAAATATATACTGATCTGATTACAGCAAAGACAACGTCAGCAGGACTGACGGCAAAATAGGCTCCAGAATATTTCCTTCTGTATTGACACATTTGAAAATCGATAATTATTTATTATTATTTTTTTAAATGACATTTATGCTGGCTATATGGCTGCGTGTCACGCAGCCAGTGTGAAGGAGCCCTAAGGTGCACATATTTGGCGGTGGGTTTAGAGCTCCTCCCTCAAGAAAATGTTAGGTTTTTCAATTAAAAATATTAGGGCTGCAACTAACTATTATTTTCATAGTCGATTAATCTGTCGATTATCTTCTCGATTAGTTGTTTGATCAATAAAAATGTCAAAACATGGTGAAAAATGTGGATCAGTGTTTCCCAAGATGACGTCCTCAAATGTCTCGTTTTGTCCAAAACTCAAAGATCTTCAGTTTACTGTCCCAGAGAAGAGACTAGAACAGATTCTCATTTAACAAGCTGGAATCAGAGAAATCTTATTTTTTTTTTTATAAAAAAATGACTCAATCGATTCATCGTTGCACCTCTAAAAAATATGCAGTTTCACATAATCTTTGGACCGTTATTATTAACCATATCTGTGTCTAAAATGTTGGAAAAGCCAGAGCAGATAATAGATAGATAATAAGAAAAGTCGTTTGTGGGTCGGTAATGTACACGTGGCTCCGGTGTAGATGGCGTGCTTCAAAAAAACTCCTTTTGTCACCAAACAGCTGCAACTTTTAAGTTGGACATGTCAATCCGTTTCATTTTTACATTAAGACAAAACTCTTCTCAAAATAACTCAAACACCATCTCTCGTTCTCACGTTTCCATGTTTCCACAGTCAAAACCTGACAGTCAACCTGTCAACACATGAGTCCACACTGAAGTCAACTTTGGCTACTTCCAGCGTCACACACTGGTAGCTGAAATGGCTCAAAACTAAAGTCATTTATGGCGTTTTTCCATTACATGGTACCTGCTCGCCTCGCCTCGACTCGACTCACTGTGCGTCTGTTTTCCATTGCAGATGTTAGTACCGCCTCAGCGTGGCTGATCGTTATATGCCGGCTCGACACAAACGCCAGCACACAAGTGTAAACATCAGGCCATTTGAGCTTGTTTTCCAGTTCTGTGGAGGCTCCACGCAGAGCTTTCTCCGTAGCCACGTACACGCACACATTGCTGGCTCAACGCATGCACCAGCACACAAGTGTAAACATCAGGCCACTTGAGCTTGTTTTCCAGTTCTGTGGAGGCTCCACGCAGAGCTTTCTCCGTAGCCACGTACACATGGCCGGCTCGACGCACGCAACAGCACACAAGTGTAAACATCAGGCCACTTAAGCTTGTTTTCCAGTTCTGTGGAGGCTCCACGAGGAGCTTTCTCCGTAGCCTATGTAAGTGGCCTGATGTTTATACTGGTGTGCTGGTGCGTGCGTCGAGCCGGCCATGTGTGTGTGTACGTGGCTACGGAGAAAGCTCTGCCTGGAGCCTCCACAGAACTGTAAAACAAGCGGCGCCGCAGGAAACTGCCGTGACCTCACGCGACACACAGAACGTGGAAGGTGTGTTGTTGTTGCCAGAAGACACATTTAGTTTCAGATGAAGCTGGAGGCAGCAGAAATAAACACAGCTGGATAAACTATTTAAAACTGGCGGGTTAGTTCAGGACGCCCCCGTCTGTCGCTTTCACGTCACCTTTTCGGCTCGCCTCAGCTCACTGGGAACCTCGACTGACGTGGTACTAAAAAAAGTACCTGTTAGCAGGTACCAGGGACTTTTTTTTTCGTAATGGAAAACCAAAGAAGGTGAGTAGAGCAGGTACCACGTGATGGAAAAGCGACTTTAGTTAGTTCTGACGCTCACTGTGGTAAAGTGATTGTACAGTAGCTAGAGTTTGAGCACAAACACATGCTGCAGCTCCTCAAAACCAGTGACTCTAGCCCTGCCTCTCCCCCCAAAGCAGTAAAAGCTAACACTAAGCTACTGTAAGCTATTTATTGAGTTTCCTTTTAGCGAAATACTCAGTGAATTTGATTCCCTCTGGAAGCCTGTGTAACATATGTCTAGGGCTTTTATTGTGAAAGGTAAGAACGGAAAGAACGTCTCTGGTAAACGCTGTCTTTGTCAAGGTTGAAAGAAGTAATAAAGTTTGCCGTCTTTAGTCAGTCTGTAGTCTAGACAGCAGCCTCTGTGTTGTTGTATGATGATCCTCAATAAACAACACAACGTGATTGGTTGATGTCTTTATTCGTGTCGCGAAGGCTCAGAAAAAAATGACCTCATTTCGGTAGGAAATTACATGGCTTTATCGGCGCGTAATATTTGCGTTCTGTGCGAAAGTACTCGTGACAAAAACAACAGTTCGAGTAAATATATTGACGTGCGGATTAATTGCACGAAAACAAACGTCCCTGGTGTGTGAAGGCCTTGATTCACAATACATGTTCTCTGTGCGAGTTTCATTAAACGTCTCTCTTCTCTTTGGGTTGTCTGTTCTGGCAGAGTTTCAGGGCTGAATGTTCACCGGCCGGAAAAGAAAAAGAGGAAGAAGCTGATGAAGGATTCCATCCACCTGGCCAACATGCTGCGTCGCTTCACCCGGGAGAAGGAAGAGATGCGCAAGAAGAACCTGGCTGCCGCCAGTCTCCCGCGTCCCGCCAGTCTCCCGCGTCCCGCCAGTCTCCCGCGTCCCGTCGCCAAAGTGCCCAACGCCAACAGTGCACTACTCAACGCCCAGTCCAAGGCTGCTGGCAGCAACGAATGCAACATGGCCGACCTGGCCACCGACCCGGCTGTGATGTCACTGCTGGGCTCGGCCAATAACGACATGCTGCAGGACATGATGGGTGACCTGGACTTTGGGATGCTGGACTCTCCTCAGCCCTCCAGTCCTCTACAGGGAGAGAATGGCGCCTTCGGGATGGCACATAAAGCGGGAGGCAGCAGAGCGTCCCAGGGTAACATGATGGCCCCCCCCCCTCTGCCCGGCGGACTCCCAGCCTCGCTCACAAAGCGCATCGAAGACCTGAGAGCGGTACGGCCTTCGGTATTCCACTGTGTTAGATCAGGACTGCAAGTATTTTCTCAATTAATGGATCAGTTGTTTGGTCTCTAAAATGTCAGAAAATGGTGAAAAATGTAGATCGGTGTTCCCCAAAAGGCCCAAGATGACGTCCCTGTCTACAAAATATTGACCAAAAAATAGCGTTATTTCCCAGAGCCCAAAATGAAATATTTCGTGGACCAACAGTCCAAAACCCAAATATAAATGAATGCTGCATTCACTCGCTCCTCTGATTGTCTTGTCCCATTTCCAGAGTTGGGAATTCGTTTTTTTTCCCCGATTTCGGTGTGTTCATGAGCTTGAAGTCATAGTGTAGGTCCCAGACTTGTTGCTGTGCCAGTTACAATCCCTAAAACCACTACAATTATAGCTTGAACTGACTTGTTATCAGTCTAATATCTAATAAGTAACTTTGTAAGTAATCTAGCTCACTCTACGTGGACAGCAGCTAACGTTTACAACCTGATACCATATTACAAATTAAATGTGAGCAAACATTTGGTATGCAAAAAGTATTTTTTTTTTTTTTTTAACCATTAAGTTAACCTTTACGCAGGCTTTCCGAGTTGTTGTTGCGACTTGAGGGGGCATGCGCGTGAATCTTGTCGTTTTTCCGATTATTCCGGCACCACCTGAATGCAGCATATATCTGATTCAGAGTAATCGTGATACAAATCATGTTCTTGTTCTAATGTGACTGTTGCACAAAAGCATCCGGTCAGTATTTGGCACAAAGAGGGGAAACATTGCAACATCCTTTTTGGCATCTCTGTGACACATTCCTTCAGAAATGTAAACGGGATTAACGGATAAGTTGCCTCTCCCGTCTAACACTTGTCTCTTGACACAGGCGTCCCGTCTGTTTGATGCAGAAGGCAGGAAGAAGTTCTTCACACTGGACATGAACAACATCCTGCTGGAGTGAGTACCGTTCAGGTTTTGATTTAAAAACGTGTAAATCTCTGATGCTTGACTGACTGTGTGTGTGTCTCTCTCTCTCTCTCTCTCTCTCTGTGTCTCTCTCTCTCTCTGTGTCTCTCTCTCTCTCTCTCTGTGTCTCTCTCTCTCTCTGTGTGTCTCTGTGTCTCTCTCTCTCTCTCTCTCTCTGTGTGTGTCTCTCTCTCTCTCTCTGTGTCTCTCTCTCTCTCTCTCTGTGTGTCTCTCTCTCTCTCTCTCTCTCTGTCTTTGTGTCTCTCTCTCCCTCTCTCTCTCTCCCTCTCTCTCCGTCTCTCTCTCTCTCTGTGTGTGTGTGTCTCTCTCTCTCTGTGTGTGTGTGTCTCTCTCTCTCTCTCTCTCTCTCTCTCTCTCTCTCTCTCTCTCTCTCTCTCTCTCTGTGTCTCTCTCTCTCTCTCTCTCTCTCTCTCTCGCTCTCTCTCTCTGTGTGTGTGTGTCAGTATTGAGTTGCAGGTTCAGGAGCAGCCGGCGGAGGTGCGTTCAGTCGTCTACTCCCACCTGGAGGTCTTTGTGCCCTGCAACAAAGAAGCTCTGCTCAAACGCCTGAAGAAGCTCAGCCTCAACATACAGGTGTGTGGGAGTGATCGATGTTACTCTGACACGAGGACACAAAAATGGTGCCACTTCAAAGACATTAGGACAATCCGCTCATAAGATATCAGTCATAATTATTTTGGTTAATATTGAAAACCTGTTTATTTAACACAATTGCTCATTGACTTTTGGAAAGATGTTCCATTTATATTATTATAAGACTCATCACATATCAGTTTTGGAAAGGCTAAAGTCGCAGCGGACTCGTAGTAAAGTGGCTAAAGAATAATGTTCCACTTTCAGGCCTACATTAAATTGTAAACAGGAATAATCGATTATGGCCCGGCCGATTATCGATTATTTGATTAATTTCAACACCTCTACCAGATGCTTATGTTCCCCAGTATTTTACAGGACATACACAGTAGTGAGAGCCTATGATCTATCTGGCAAATGCGTGAAAGAAAAGTCACTAACTGTGTTTACATGCACATAATATTCCAGTTTTTGCCATTATTCCAAAAAAAAAGACAATATTCAGACTAAGCTGTTCACATTGCTAATGAAAGTGAATATTCCACTAATATTCCCGTTTACATGCAACTGTGGAAAAATAGGATTTTTTCATGTTTTCCACCGGTGGCAGACTTGTTGGACCGTATAAACACAGCGACTCTCTTTCATTCCTTCAACCAGCTTCTAGGAACGCAGGTTTTTGGATATGCGATGTTACCTGACATCCCAGTCTTTCATAATGTTAAAAGTAGCTGTGTGTCTCCATCCGACCAGAGATGTAGGCTTTTCTTTTGGTCATGCACCTCTACCGCAGCCTTCTGCAAACTGTCAGCTGTTTGTTTTGTGTACAGTAACCATAGCAACACACAGAGCTGACCGTAACCCTTAAACGGGCATACTGTCGCAAACTGCTGTAAAAACCCTGATTGAGACGCAGATTCCGAACGCGCTGTATTCATGTCCAAAGAATGCTTATAAAACATGAATAATACCAACATATCACACATGTCTTAAATCTTCTGTTACTGCTGTGTCTGTTACTGCTGTGTCTGCTGGCTGTGTGTGTGTGTGTGTGTGTGTGTGTGTGTGTTTTCTGACTGTGCTTATTCCCGTCCCCCAGGACGACCGGTTTCGAACGCCCCTGCTAAAGCTGAAACTGGCCGTGTGCAGCATGATGCCGGAGCAGATCGCTCGGTACAACATGGACTGTATCGCTAAAGTGGCAAAGTAAGGACACTCGTCGAGTCCGCTGTGGCTCGCAGTTCATCACAGTCGTCGTATCGGTTTGCTTTTCCAACAGATTTCCGTCCACGTCGTTAAGGTGCTGTCATATACGATGTTTATGTCTGTGTTCACAGGCAGCAGTCCGGGGAGGGAGAGAAGAACGGGTCAGAGGACGATGACGAGGAGAAGCCAGGGAGGAGGGTGATGGGCCCTCGCAAGAAGTTTGTCTGGGACGACAAACTCAGGTCAGTTTCACCGAGGGAACGGAGGTTAATTTCATACGCGAGTGGCAATAAATGTACACCACAGCTGAATTATGACGGACCATAGCACCGTGTAAATATGCAACGCTCATCAACCATTTCGAAGCATTAAAAGCATATAGCGGCCTTAGGGGAAAAAACCCGATATGATGGAGACTACCAGGTAGAATGCACCGTGGATGATTTAGTTAAAGCCTAACTCTCGCCAAAATGGACCTAGGGTCTTTTTGTGAATGTACCCGAGTCCAACTTTCATTTAAAAGCATATTTAGGACGGAAACGCTTTCAATAACGACAAAACAACAAATTAGTCGTGCATTTACAGTGAGGAGAACAAGTATTTGATACACTGCCGATTTTGCAGGTTTTCCCACTTACAAAGCATGTAGAGGTCTGTAATTGTTATCATAGGTACTCTTCAACTGTGAGAGACGGAATCTAAAACAAAAATCCAGAAAATCACATTGTTTGATTTTTAAGTAATTCATTTGCATTTATTGCATGACATAAGTATTTGATACATCAGAAAAGCAGAACTTAATATTTGGTTCAGAAACCTTTGTTTGCAATTACAGAGATCATACGTTTCCTGTAGTTCTTGACCAGGTTTGCACACACTGCAGCAGGGATTTTGGCCCCCTCCTCCATACAGACCTTCTCCAGATCCTTCAGGTTTCGGGGCTGTCGCTGGGCAATACGGACTTTCAGCCTCCTCCAAAGATTTTCTATTGGGTTCAGGTCTGGAGACTGGCTAGGCCACTCCAGGACCTTGAGATGCTTCTTATGGAGCCACTCCTTAGTTGCCCTGGCTGTGTGTTTCGGGTCGTTGTCATGCTGGAAGACCCAGCCACGACCCATCTTCAATGCTCTTACTGAGGGAAGGAGGTTGTTGGCCAAGATCTCACGATACATGGCCCCATCCATCCTCCCTTCAATACGGTGCAGTCGTCCTGTCCCGTCCCCTTTGCAGAAAAGCATCCCCAAAGAATGATGTTTCCACCTCCATGCTTCACGGTTGGGATGGTGTTCTTGGGGTTGTACTCATCCTTCTTCTTCCTCCAAACACGGCGAGTGGAGTTTAGAGCAAAAAGCTCTATTTTTTTGTCTCATCAGACCACATGACCTTCTCCCATTCCTCCTCTGGATCATCCATGGATTTTAATCCATGACGGCGTAGTGTGTTACTTATGGTTTTCTTTTGAGACTGTGGTCCCAGCTCTCTTCAGGTCATTGACCAGGTCCTGCCGTGTAGTTCTGGGCTGATCCCTCACCTTCCTCATGATCATTGATGCCCCACGAGGTGAGATCTTGCATGGAGCCCCAGACCGAGGGAGATTGACCGTCATCTTGAACTTCTTCCATTTCCTAATAATTGCGCCAACAGTTGTTGCCTTCTCACCAAGCTGCTTGCCTATTGTCCTGTAGCCCATCCCAGCCTTGTGCAGGTCTACAATTGTATCCCTGATGTCCTTACACAGCTCTCTGTTCTTGGCCATTGTGGAGAGGTTGGAGTCTGTTTGATTGAGTGTGTGGACAGGTGTCTTTTATACAGGTAACGAGTTCAAACAGGTGCAGTTAATACAGGTAATGAGTGGAGAACAGGAGGGCTTCTTAAAGAAAAACTAACAGGTCTGTCAGAGCCGGAATTCTTACTGGTTGGTAGGTGATCAGATACTTATGTCATGCAATAAAATGCAAATTAATTATTTAAGAAATCATACAATGTGATTTTCTGAATTTTTGTTTTAGATTGCGTCTCTCACAGTTGAAGAGTACCTATGATAACAATTACAGACTTCTACATGCTTTGTAAGTGGGAAAACCTGCAAAATCAGCAGTGTATCAAACACTTGTTCTCCTCACTGTATATGGAACTAAGCTTTAGGAGCTTTCCATCTTTACTCTCCTCCCTGTTACGTTGCATTCGGAGATAGACTATTTTTGACTGGCAAGATGGCGGTGACCGGAAATACCAACAGCTACAGTGAGTTGTTGAAAACCTTTCTTTTAGTAAACTCTGTGAACACAAACACTGTTCTCAATGCTGGAGTTCATGTGTAGAGCCCCTGGTGATACTTGGAGCAAAGTCTCATGTTGTGTCGAGTAGGGGTGTCAGGATACCAACAATTCAGTAGTCGGTGCCAATACCAGTATTAAAAAAAAAAAAGAAAGTAACACGATCTCAATGTCGATTTCGATACCACGGTAAAACAAAAAAGGATTTTCTAAGATTCCATGTACTTGAACTTCTTTATTAAAAAAATGTCATAACAAGACATACAAAACGTGCAATAGAGCGTAGAACAACATAATAAAGTGCAATGAATGGTCATAGTGCAACAAGTAGTGTCCCCAGACATAGTCCAGACTTCCAGGCATCTTTTCAAAAGGTACTGTGACCAGAGACGTTACTAACCCCGGGTAAATATAACGGGAGATGTATTTGAAAGAGTTGGTTAATTTCCTCCTGAACAGGTAGCTAAGCATTAGCTTCAGGCTAATTTTTCACAGCTACAAGGGACGGGCATACATTGAATTATATAGCTCGAGTGCCCGAGTTGGTTACTCGCAAAAACAATTGAGACACAGTCAGTATAGTGATCCCTACTGGTCCTGGCTAACCGTGGCTAAAGCCGCCATGCTAACCCTGCTAACTGCTAACGTTACTGGACGAGCAGGCAAGCGGCCACGGCTGTTTACAACGTGGAGCCCGTTCAGCGGCCGTAGCTGACAACGGTGGGTTATTTGAAGCCAAGAGAGGGGGGCTGTAAATCAGGAAGAGAGGCAACTTGTTCGTGACCTCCTTCTTCTGAATGTATCGACTGGAGCTCTCTGAAGCGTTTACTGTCCCCATCAGTTCCAGAAGAGGCGCAGCACCGATGCTGCTAACACTGGCATCGGCGCTATCGGCGCTATCGGCGCTATCGGTGCTTCAAAAAATGGGCATCGTCTGTGTTTTGTCATTTTAGAACCAGAAGGTGTCGGTAGTATCGGTTCTCGTGACATCCCTAGTGTCGAGCCTTCTTAGTGTTTAAAAAAATAGGTATTTTGATGCTATCATAAAAGTGTCCCTAGCTCTCCCATTCAAAAGGCCATTTGACCCAAAACCAGAATACGGTCAATCTTAAAAGTGGCGTTTCCGTCCTAATTATGCTTTTAAACAAAAGTTTGACTCGGGTACATTCACAAAAAGACCCTAAGTTGCATTTTGGCGAGAGTTAGGCTTTAATATAGAAATAATGTGCAGGTGTGTTTCCTATCGACCGGTCAATACTAAAAGGAAAACAGCCCTGATGTTTAGTTATCCTCTTGTTGTGATGGAGTATTTAGGATTGTGTATTGTGTGTGCTTTCCAGGTTATTGCTGTGCAACCTGGTGCGGGTGAAGGTGGGCTGCTTACAGCAGGAGAACCTGGGAACGCTGGCTCGGGAAGAAAAACTCAAAACCTTCCTGGAGACGGAAGTCAAACCTCTGTGGCCCAAAGGCTGGATGCAGACCAGGTGTGTGTCTTGCTAACAGTGTTGGGTTACACTTTACATGAAGGTGTCTACAAGAGTGACATGACACTGTCATGAACGTGTCATAAACATTATAAACGAGTCAAACGTTTATGACATAACGCTTCTGTCAGACAATGTCATTTGGTTTTTGTCATGACAAGTTAGGGTTAGCGTAAAGGCCTTTTTAGGCCCCCGCAGACCCCTCTGCGCCTACGGCGTAGCCTGACGTGTACCTCTCAAAATGTAACTTCACATCGCAGCGACCCAGCTCTTTTTGGGTGGTGATGGCGTAGTGGATATGACCCATACCTTTGGTGTGTGAGGTCTGGGTTCGATTCCCACTGTGATACATCAACCAATGTGTCCCTGAGCAAGACACTTAACCCCTAGTAGCTCCAGAGGTGTGTTACCTCTGACATATATAGCAAATGTAAGTCGCTTTGTATAAAAAGCATCAGCTAAATGACATGTAATGTAAGCTCAAACAAAGCTCCCAAACGGCCAAATATGGTTTCCTGTTGAATACGAACCATGACCACGGGGTGGAGATTAGGATTGGGCATCGAGAACCAATTCCTACTTGGAATCATTTCAATCATTTCTTTATTTTGAATCGTTTAGAGCAGGGGTGTCAAGCTCAATGTCACTAAGGGCCACACTGGAAAAAGAGAATCACATCAAGGGCCAGACCTGTATAGTGTATTGACATGCTTTTATTTCATCGAAAAAGTCAAATATCTTTGACTCAATTATTGCATGTCTCATATAGTCTTCTCACTCACAGTTTGGTCGACATAAAGCCCTAAAAAAGTTCCAAAGCCATCCTAGAATTTAGCAAATCAAGCAAAACAATGATAACATTTTCTAAGTAGGCTACCACACAGCTGACTCACAACAAGCTCTTTCACAGCCTGAATATGAAAACTCTCTGCTTCTGGGGGAACTTCTGAGTCTCAAAGTCAGCAAATTTGCCAAATTCTGCTTTGAGTGTCGCGTAATTGCAAGTTGAAAAACAGTTTCCCATGTTTTTGGTTTGGCACGCAACTATAGGTGGGCCAAAATATATTGTGAACCTAGATTGATATGCGGGCCGGATCAGAATGTGCGAGGGGCCGGATTTGGCCCGCGGGCCTTGAGTTTGACACATGTGGTTTAGAGGATTGGGTTTCAAATCCGATCATCACTTCTTGGTTTAACATGCGCAAGTTTTGGTTTCTGAAGCGGCCAGGCGCTTGTTGTCTTGGAGCTCAGTAAACGGCGCTCTAGTCTGGCTTTATTTAACGTTGAAAAAGCAGTAAAACTGCAAACCACCATTGAACTAATCTTGACTAAAACTTTCCTCTTATTTGTGAAAATAAGCACGTGACCCGTTTCAACTCCACCCTCAAAGAACCAGAATCGAAAAGAAGAAGTGGAATCAGAATCGTTAAAATCCAAACAATGCCCAACCCTAGTGGTGATGAAGATAACGTTATACACCTTTGGCCATAAAGTTCATACTTCTAATACTTAAGTACATTTAATATCAGAGCATTACTTTTGAAACTCAAGTACAGTAATCAGATTCTTTAAAGGAACACACCACCGTTTTTTGTACTTCATACAAGACTGCTTGCTAAGATCGTTTGTTTTAGAGCAGTAGTTGCTCTTACTTACCATCGGAGTAGTTAATTCCCCGTGCATCAGTCTTTCTTGTATTGATCTAAGGGTTTTCCCTACCATTGTAATGCTGAGGTGCAGCACCTAAGCTGAATGAATGTAAAATCAATGTGAGCATCAAAACCAAAAATGATACTACTGAGATCTAATGATCGGAGTTGGTCCCCAGTGGACTTCTTCTTCTGAGTGTTATTTATTTATAATCTGCTCTTGCTTTTCCAGCGTTTTTAGACACAGATATGGGCCCTATTTTAAAGATCTAAGCGCACGGGTGAAGCGTGAAGTGTTACAGACTGTCTGTCTGTTCTTGTATATTGTGTTATTACCATAACATTTTCGCATATCCATCGACTTACTTACACCTCACTTTGCACCGGCTTTGTAATGCCTACTTAACCTGCACTTTATGTAGCCTTTTGTATTCTGTATTCCTGTATTGTATTGAATGTGTAACTGTGTGTTATCTTGCAGGCTTATGCTTCTCTTGGCCAGGTCGCCGTTGCAAATGAGAACCTGTTCTCAACGGCCTACCTGGTTAAATAAAAAATAAAATAAAAGCGCCTGCTGCAGGTGTGTTTAGGGCGTGTCCTAATCCACTTTTGCTAGTTTGACAGCAGAATAAAAGGTCCGGGCGCCGGGCGCCTGGTTCTAAAGGGTTGACCTTAGTGTCTTCATTAATCAGAGGTGTGTTTTGGGCGTAACATGCAACAAACCAATCAGAGATCATCTCCCATTCCCTTTAAAAGCCAGGCGCGTTTGGACCTTGGAGCATTGCTGTTATGATGGAGGATTTGTACCGTAATATTGTTATTTGTAATCTTCTGCATGTGTGTGTGCTGCTGTGCGTCCCTGTGTGTGTAACAAGCATAGTGTGCACGTGCTGTGCACGAGCCTAGGAGCATTTTACTAATGCTCTGTTAAAATAACAATGAAATGCTGCGTTACTGACTTTAGACCAGGTTTTTGTTGGTCAATGGTGCCATCACTTCCCGCTGCCTCAAGATAGCAATACGCCCAGAATGCACCTGAACACACCTCCCTGTAAGACCAGCAAGCCCAGAATGCACCTGAACACACATCCCTGTAAGACCAGCACACCCAGAATGCACCTGAACACACCTCCCTGTAAGACCAGCACACCCAGAATGCATCTGAACACACCTCCCTGTAAGACCAGCACACCCAGAATGCACCTGAACACACCTCCCTGTAAGACCAGCACACCCAGAATGCACCTGAACACACCTCCCTGTAAGACCAGCACGCCCAGAATGCACCTGAACACACCTCCCTGTAAGACCAGCACGCCCAGAATGCACCTGAACACACCTCCCTGTAAGACCAGCACGCCCAGAATGCACCTGAACACACCTCCCTGTAAGACCAGCACGCCCAGAATGCACCTGAACACACCTCCCTGTAAGACCAGCACGCCCAGAATGCACCTGAACACACCTCCCTGTAAGACCAGCACGCCCAGAATGCACCTGAACACACCTCCCTGTAAGACCAGCACGCCCAGAATGCACCTGAACACACCTCCCTGTAAGACCAGCACGCCCAGAATGCACCTGAACACACCTCCCTGTAAGACCAGCACGCCCATGGGCCACAGATGGGTGCAGGTGCATTTGTTATTTAAACGACGTGGGCGCTGGACGGGAAACTGACAACTGGGTCGGTCTTAAACTAGCGAAGACACTTGGGTCGGGCTTTGCGCTGCCCCTGGTAATAATAATGGTCCCAAATTATGTCAAATTGCACATTGACGTGTTTATTTCTGTTCACAGGATGCTGTATAAAGAGAGCGATATAGCTCATGGTCACTACACAGGCTACAGGTGAGTCATGTGTCTTTTTATTAACCGATATCTTCAGAACTAACTCTTGCCGAACTCGTTCTCACTCACTCTCTTTTTTTCTTTTTTTTTCCTCCAGAGCAAATAAAAGGATGGTCTCTACTCCCAAGGCCAAGCCAAAGGTTAGCATTGACTTCTATGTCAACCTAAAATGTTTTTTGATAAAGATATAGCTGTATTGTTATTATGCGTATCGCCGACACTCATCTGACGTCAAGCTTGACTTTCACAAACTTAAAAGCTGCCATCAAACTGCACGTTAAAGGACACGTTCACCAACAAGACTCACATGCCCATATGAACATTGGTTCGCTGTAATCATTCCTCCTGTCCTTACTGGCCATGACATCCCTCCCTGAACGATGAGGACAAAACCCACAGTCAAAGTCAAGTCACTTCCTCCTCCTCAGCTCAGCAAAGAAACAAAAAGAAGGCATTTTGTAGCAGCATTAGCTCAGTAAAATAATTGACTTGACTTTCTATTTTTAGTTTCATAGCATAAACGCGACACATATTTTATTCATTTTATGTTATTATTATACAAACACTTAAATTCAGGTAACATTACTTGGTAAATAATTATTTTCTTGGGCTTTAAAGGACAAATCCGGCACAAAATGAACCTAGGGGTTAATAACACGAGTACAGTCGACCGTGCTCTGGGAGATGTTTTCATGCTAATCCAGTTGTCCTTTAAACCCACTTTGATACTCCATGATATGGCCGTAGATTACACTTAACTAAAAAGTCTTGAATCTACTTATGAAATGTGAGAAATGTTATTAGATAAGACTTGAAAACGTGAATCTGGCCTTTTTAATATGACATGGAAATGTTAAATACATTCTGTTTACAGTTTGTGTAAATGTTGTTTTTCTGTTCTTCAGGAGGCCGTGTGGGTTCAGCGGTCCATACCCTTAGCGGGCGCCACTCCTTCCCCTGCTGCCCAGGTTGCCAAGCGACCGCCTCAGTCGCCATCTGAGCCCATATGTCTGGATTCCCTCGACGTGGATCTAACTGCTCCCTCCCTGGACTCCATCTCCAAGGCCCTCGCCATCCTCGGCAACGCAGCCAAGGGCCTGGCGCACGGAGACAGCCCCCCATCCCCAGACGGACCCAAGACCGCCTCCAAGCCGTCTTCGCTCCACGCCTCGCCGCTCATCCAGCAGCAGAAAAACAACTCCAATCCCAGCTCCAACGCACCTCACTACAGCTCTACCTCTTCGTCCCCCTCCACCCCTCTGTCCCGTCCTCTCTGCGTCACCTCCGCTCCTCTGCCCTCGGTCAGAGTGGATGGGATGGGCGCCGTTAAGGGCGCCGTGCAGGCGCACAGACACTCAGTGTTGAACACTCAGAGAACTCTGGCTGTGGGCGTGGCTAAAGCCAACATGCCGGCCTCGGCGTCTCCGCCTAAACCGCGTCCACCACCCACTGCGTCTCCACTCGTGGCCCCAGGGTCAAAGACGGGGGTCTCCGCGCCCGCGTCTAGCCTTCTCAAAGGCAGCAATAACAAATCCAACGGTGGCGACACGCTCATCATCACATCGTCGCCTCAGTCTCGGCCGCACACCCTCATTTCCCCCCCACACATGAGCCCCAAAACCTTCCAGACGCCGCGCCTGCCCCACACCCCGCAGAGTAAATCCTCGCCCTCCCCCCTCTCTCAGACTCTCTCTGGAGTTCAGCCCCAGCCACAGTCTAACTTCATCACCCCCATGCATGCCACGCTCACCAAGTCCACCCACAGCAGCATCCCACCGATCGTCAAACTCACTTCCCGGCCCCTCAACCCCGCTGTGATCACCACCACCGCAGCCTCCCCCTTCAACCCCCAAAGTCCCCGGTCTCAGGCAACCCCACTCCTACACCAGTACTCTCCCAAAAGCCCAGCAGGCTTCCGCCTGCCGTTCTCAGGTGCCCAAGGAGGAGCGACCAAGCCGGGGCAAGGCAGCTACACTCTGTCAGGCAGCCAGAAGACCCCCAACAGCAACAGCACCACCAACGCTAGCCTTATTAACACCATATCCATAAGCAAGCATTCAGGATCCAGTGCCTCCCCCACGCTATCCTCCGCAAACGCAGGCCAGCGTCAGAGGACGGGGGGCGGGACACCTCAGGGGGCCAAGCCAGTTGCGTCTGTCCTATCGTCATCAGTCTCGTCTCAGTTGCCACAGGTTTGTGCTGCAATGTGTGCTTCTTTTTGTCCAAAATGAAATCTGGTTTAGCACATTTAACAGGCTCTGTAGTTAGGGGATCATTCCCTACTCTTGCCCTAGTCTCGCATAGCTAGCTCTATCTCCACAGCGCTGTGGAGGAAGGTCTGGCTACACCACAGATGCATTCTGGGATAGGAGATGAACGCTGTGGGTTGTTTTCCGTTTCTTTAAAGCTCTGAACGCAGTGACGACGGCTCAGCTAAATAGTCTCAGGAAGGAACTTGTTTTGGTGGAACATTTGGACCAAAAATCATAAAGTCATAGTATAGTATGTCGAAAAAAGTAGGGCTGTCAAACAATTACATTTTCTTAATCGCGATTAATCGTTGAATGTCTATAGTTAATCGCGATTAATTGCATGTTTTATCACATGATTAAAATATTATTTTGCATTTCAGAACAGTTTTTAAGTCCATAATAACAATGGAAAGCCGTTCTTACCGTGTTTAATCCAGCTACTAGCTAGCGGTAGGCTAACGTTAGCTGCTGTCGAGTATAGTGTTAACTAGCTAGCGGTAGGCTAACGTTAGCTGCTGTCGAGTATAGTGTTAACTAGCTAGCAGTAAGCTAACGTTAGCTGCTGTCGAGTATAGTGTTAACTAGCTAGCGGTAGGCTAACATTAGCTGCTGTCGAGTATAGTGTTAACTAGCTAGCAGTAAGCTAACGTTAGCTGCTGTCGAGTATAGTGTTAACTAGCTAGCGGTAGGCTAACGTTAGCTGCTGTCGAGTATAGTGTTAACTAGCTAGCGGTAGGCTAACGTTAGCTGCTGTCGAGTATAGTGTTAACTAGCTAGCGGTAGGCTAACGTTAGCTGCTGTCGAGTATAGTGTTAACTAGCGTCATGTGCAGCGATGTTTCTGTTTCCTGTAACGTCTGTTTCAGAGCATCAGAGAGTCAAGTATAGTATAGTCGAGTCGAGGCGAGTATAGTCGAGTAGAGGCGAGTATAGTATAGTCGAGTATAGTATAGTCGAGTAGAGGCGAGTATAGTATAGTCGAGTATAGTAGAGTGTAGTGTAGGCGAGTAGAGGCGAGTAGAGTGTAGGCGAGTAGAGTATAGTCGAGTAGAGGCGAGTATAGTATAGTCGAGTATAGTATAGGCGAGTAAGTATAGTCGAGTATAGTAGAGTGTAGTGTAGGCGAGTAGAGTGTAGGCGAGTAGAGTGTAGGCGAGTAGAGTATAGGCGAGGAGTAGAGTAGAGGAGTAGAGTATAGTATAGGCGAGTAGAGTATAGGCGAGTAGTAGAGTAGAGGAGAGTATAGGCGAGTATAGTACAGGCGAGTAGAGGTGAGCAGGTACCAGGTAATGGGGGGAAAACGCCGTTACAGAACCATAATATCATTCAGTTCAAAAATAGATTCAAGAAATCAATACAGAAAAGAAGAGACCGAAACACAGGAATGGAATTGTATTGTAAAGGTATTGTTGTATATTATTGTATATTGTTGTAAGTTCTTGTAAGACCTGAAACATTGTGCTGTATCTGCATATTTATTTGCTTTGTAAAATAAGGGCAGGACCTAATAAGCTGTTTGCCTCCGCCTGCTCCTTCTCGAACTAATCCGTTTTATTCATTTATTTATTTATTGTATTTATTTTTGGGGGTTTGTTAAGTTCAGATTGTTTGTGTTTTATTTTGAGTTTTAATTTTTTGGTTTTGTTGATTGTTGGAGACTTAAAAAAAAAAGTATAGTATGTCGAAAAATCAATCAACAATGAACATAGTTAATGTGCGATGTCTGTTTTTGTGTGTGGTTCTGCTCAGGTCTCCACGGCGGGTGGCGGCAGCCTGCTGGGCTCGGCCTCGCCTCTCCCCCTGGGGTTTGGGATGCTCGGGGGCCTGGTGCCCGTGTCCCTGCCCTTCCAGTTCCCCCCGCTGCTAAACCTGCCTCCGCTCGGCACAGCGGGCTCCGGCGCTGCAGCCAGCAGCTCTGCAGCCAATAGCAACGCAGCGTTCTCCACGCTGACGCAGAGTGAGTGACGCACATACATTTAAAAACTGGTGTCAGGTGCTAAATATAATCTAATATTGTCAGTTTAAGTAACACATTCATAAATTTTTTTTTTTTACACATTAGGCAGGCATTGCCTTGCTGTCGTCTGCTTTTCCTGTATAGGTTTTGTTTTTGTGTTAAATGTTATAAATTCATGTTTTATTCCCATATTGTGTGTCAGATGTAAGCTTGTGATTTATTTTTTTTACCTCCAGTTTGACATTATTCCATTTTGTTTGCTTCATTTCCCCAAAATGTATCCTTTCCTTAATTTTTTTCCGCACTTCTACCACAACGATGCCAATGCTGCATTTGTTTCTCCCCCCCCACCTGGCCTCAATCTTCTGTCTTCCTCCCCTCCCTCTGATTGGCTGTCATTACCGCTCCTTCACCTCTGTACCATCCCTGCTCTCTCCCTCCGTCTTCCTCCCTTTCCTCCCTGTTTTGCGTCCCTCTGTTCCTCCCTGTATCTCCCTCCCATGTTTCTCGTTTCCCCTGTCCTGTCTCCTCAGATCTGTATAAGAGTCTCCAGTCAGGGTCTCAGGTTGCTCTGCCTCCTCACTTGCAGCTCGCTTTCTCAGGTAAAATCTGACCCTCCCTCCCTCCCGCCACCCCTCGAAGCTTGCTCCATTTTACTCCCTCCCCCTCCCCCCCTCGCCTTCCTTCCTCCTCTCCTTTCAAGGTGTTTTCTGTCTCGGGTTGTTCTGTTCTCTGCTCGTCCGTTGGTGTCAGCATGCCTTTTTATGTACTCATTTTATTCGTTGTCAAATCGCTGTGATGTTTTTATATCTTTCTTTCTTTTCACTGACATTTCAAACCGTAATATTCCTGTCCAGATGTCAGTCAAAGCCAGGCAGGAGACGCTAAGAGGAAGCCTCTATGATGCAGCTGGACTCCAACGCCCTGGGGACGCTGTCCAATGAAATGACTTCGTGTTCGGACAAATCATGATGGAGAATGTGACTTTGGGGGACAGACGGACCGACCACTCGTAACAGCGGTCTGAAAGGAGGACTGGGTTACACTTAGGATACTCGATCTGAACAAAAAGATCAGCTCAAGTTTCATCATGAATACCACAGTTAAATATAACTTTGTTTTTTTTAAAGGATTTGATAACTTTTAAATACTATTCTTCATAAAATTGATATGAAATAATGATGACAAATACAGTTTGTCAATGTTTACAACATAGACCTATATCACTGTGGACAGGGAGAAGGAATGCGTGTGCGTGAAAGTGTGTGTGTGTGTGTGTGAGAAAGTGTGTGTGTGTGAGAAAGTGTGTGTGAGAAAGTGTGCCTTTTGTATGTGTCCCTCTTGATGCATGGTCAGTGTGTCTATTTGGTGCTGTTTTTATCATTATGTAATTATCACTGATACCTGTAAGAAATATAAACTGAATAGAATGAGCTTTTTTCTTCTTCAATGAGAGCTGTACACTTTTTCATTGTACTTGAATTAATTTGTTTCTGTACAGAACTCAAACTTTTAATTAAAATCTTTCCCTTCACAATGAAGTCATTTGATGCAAGTATTAAAAACCATGTTTCCTCTGAACCAATGAGGCTTAAAGGGATAGTTTGGAGCTTGTGAACTGTGGTTGTATGAGCTACTTCTCCATAGTCTACTGTGTTAGCTACAGCAGGGGGGGCGGTCGGCACGCCCCCAGTTTGGAGAAGCAGGCAGGAGTACCGACGGGGAAACTAAACAACGTGCTGCTGTCCAGCGTACCCCATCTTAGACACCTAAAGAAATCTATATCAGTTTAAGTGTACTGTTGGTCTTCTTCACTCCGTATGTTACACCTCAACACTCACTGAGACAGTTCAGGTGTGAACACCCAACCTTCAGTCTTCTAACCATTCTCCCATCTCTCTAAGTCACTGAGATTTAGTATAGTCATTCATAAAAAAATGGTCAAAAGTGTCATAGTATAGTATGTTGAAGAAGTCATAAAAAAGTCAAAGTATGTTGAAAAAAAAGTCATAGTATAGTATGTCGAAAAAAGCTAAGGTACTACATATATATACTACATATATGTAGTACATATATTGGGGCCCAGTGGTTAGCACTGTGGCCTCACAGCAAGAAGGTTCTGGGTTTGAATCCAGGTCGTTCCGGGCCTTTCTGTGTGGAGTTTGTATGTTCTCCCCGTGTCTGCGTGGGTTTCATCCGGGTGCTCCGGTTTCCCCCACCATCAAAAACCATGCACTAGGTCCTCCAGTCAGTGCCCTTGAGCAAGGCATGGGCTCAGATCAGATCAGATCTGGAGTTGGTCCCCGGGCGCTGTGATTGGCTGCCCACTGCTCCCTTGAGGGATGGGTTAAAAGCAGAGAATGAATTTCGCTACATGTATGTGACAATAAAGTACCTTCATACATAATGTTTTAGTTCATAGCATACTAAGCTAATCAAATATGCCAGTAAGCCAAACAAGGCTTTTTTTCACAAACAGGCTAATATTTGTAAAGACTTTCAAAAAACTATATATATATATATAAATAATAATTTGGTGCCCCCCCCCTGCAGTAACTCTGAGGACTCCCTTGGGGTCCCAGACCCCCTGTTGAAGATCTCTGGTATAGTGTTGAAAACGTCATAAAAAAGTCATAGCATACCTGTCATAATAACACCTGAGCTATTTCAATTAGCTGGATACATGGTTAGGTGTAATATGCCATTCCCAGTGACGGTCCAGACCACCCAATAACCCAACCTGACTGACGGTCCAGACCACCCAATAACCCAACCTGACTGACGGTCCAGACCACCCGATAACCCAACCTGACTGACGGTCCAGACCACCCGATAACCCAACCTGACTGACGGTCCAGACCACCCAATAACCCTAACCTGACTGACGGTCCAGACCACCCAATAACCCAACCTGACTGACGGTCCAGACCACCCAATAACCCAACCTGACTGACGGTCCAGACCACCCAATAACCCTAACCTGACTGACGGTCCAGACCACACAATAACCCAACCTGACTGACGGTCCAGACTACACAATAACCCAACCTGACTGACGGTCCAGACCACCCAATAACCCAACCTGACGGTCCAGACCACCCAATAACCCAACCTGACTGACGGTCCAGACTACCCAATAACCCAACCTGACTGACGGTCCAGACCACCCAATAACCCAACCTGACGGTCCAGACCACCCAATAACCCAACCTGACTGACGGTCCAGACCACCCAATAACCCAACCTGACTGACGGTCCAGACTACACAATAACCCAACCTGACTGACGGTCCAGACCACCCAATAACCCAACCTGACTGACGGTCCAGACCACCCGATAACCCAACCTGACTGACGGTCCAGACCACCCAATAACCCAACCTGACTGACGGTCCAGACCACCCAATAACCCAACCTGACTGACGGTCCAGACCACCCAATAACCCAACCTGACTGATGTAGAGCAGCAGCTCCCGTGTCCTGAGAGGTGAAATGACGATGAGTCTGGTGGCTTTGAAGAGAGCCGAGATAACGGCTTCAGTTCCCCGTCGTAAAGGGCTGTCTGACAGCACGGTGAAGTGCTGGAAATATAAATAAAGCGTACACTTAAACTGATATCATTTCTTTAGGCGTCTAAAATAAGTTCAGCTGCTGCCCCCGTCCACAGCAGTACATTGCATAGTTTCCGTGTTGGTGCTCCTGCCTGCTTTGGTACAAACTGGGGGCGTGCTGACCGCCATCTACTGGCAGTAAAACACCGACTATGGAGACGCAGCGTACACAACCACACTTCAAAACATCCAAACTATCCCACTTTACGTTCACACCGCAAGTCTTAATGCTTCATTCGGATTTTTTTGCTCAGATCTGATTTGTTGTTTGTCTGTTCACGTTACCTTTTAAAACGTGGCCTATATCAGATTCCAGTGGGAACTGTTTGTGGTTTCGAACTGACCCGCATGATCAAAAGAAGAATAACAATGACATCAGACGCAGCGCGCTGCTGCACTAACGTTAGGGAGGTGATGGAGGAAGTCAGCAATTGCACTTTTATTTCAAAATGTTTGTGTAACGGCAGCCGTAAGTGTGGTCGGGTTGGCTCAGCGGGTACAGCAGGAACACATACACAGAAGTTTATGCCTCGACGCAGAGGTCCAGGGTTTGAATCCAACCTGTGATGATTTCCTGCATGTCTCCCCCCCTTTCTCACCAAGCTAGGTAAAAAATTAAAGGCGGAAAAGCCCAAAATAATAATAAAAAAGCCAGCTGTAACATTAATGAGCAGGTGCTGAGGAGACGGTATGATCCTTCTAGTTTTGATTGAACTGAAGTATCTCCCCATCACTAATGAGGTCTAACCCCTCCCTCTCCCTCGCTCCATCACTCTTCTCCACGTTGTAGCCTAGTCAAGTTTTTAATCTTACTGTCTGTGTCTAGGGCTGACCCCCGCCAGTTCATAATTGTGACAAGTCGATGTAGATTGACGTAAAAGGCGCATCAAATCCGCCTCAGTTGTTCACGCATTGAAAAAAATCAGACTCTAGGACTCTGGACCAACCCTAGGAGACAGATCAGTCTGACTGGCTTTACTACAGACGGTCGGCGTCTGGTTGGTGTGTAACGGCCTTTAGAAAGTGACTGCAACAGGATCTTACAAAACAGAGGCACAACACCACACATTAATGGGCAGTGTAGATTTAATTGTCACCTTGATTTGGCTATTAAATCAAACCCAACTATTAATGGAACCTAATTAACCCAGACATGACGAATGTGAAAACATTTAATAATGATCAATAATGAACGGCAGGTCTATGATACACCTTCGGACTTTAGATTACCGGAGTCCAACAAATACCAAACAAAGACGAAAACAATACAAAAAGGGGAAAAGGCCTGTCAATCTAAGCAGTTTGTGAAAGACTTGATGTGCAGGGGAACTTGAACTGGCAGTATGAGAAGGTCAGGATTGGCCGGCCCTCCCGGAGCTTCTCCCAGATGGTCGTCCCCTCAAAACATTGTTGCTTCCACGTTGGCCTTTCGGAGACCTACTTGACCAGAGGCCGGGTCTTATCGTCGTCACCACACTGGTGGGCTTTGTACTTTTTTACCTCAGCCATGTACTTTGACCAAGCATCGCTCTTGCCTGGCTCCGCCTGCAGGAGAGGAAGCACAAGGGGATGATTAACGGTGTAAAAAAGGCCATGCCCTGTGCATGCATTCCCATTATGTGTCCACTGTGCCTGATCACAATTTACACATTCTATCATACAAAAAGTATAGAGCGGCAACTGATGATTATTTTCATTGTCGTTAGCCCTCCTGTTGTCCTCGGGTCAAATCTGACCCATTTTCAAAAAGTTTCTGTATCAGAAATGTTGGTTTCTTGTGTCGTCTTCCCGTCAACCTTGAAAAAAACACTTTTTTTCTGACATTTGACGCCTTTTTTTTCAGTTTGTTTTTGCTTTTTCCAACGTATTTGTATAGCATGTAGAGAAAAACTGACAACAGAACGTTGTTGAAAAAAAAAGTCAAAAAAGCGCCGACAAAAGTGACAAAAACAACGGTGAAAGTGACAAAATCCGTCCGGATAATCTCAGAAACGTCCGGAAAAGTGACAAAAACATGGGGAAAATCTTTTGAAACGTCAAAAAAACGTCACACACACACACACACACACACACACACACACACACACACACACACACACACACACACACACACACACACACACACACAGCAAGGGTCTCATGCTTATACATGCTTATCCTTAGTACATTCATGTGGATGTGTTATGTTATCTTGTTTATGATGTGTGTGTGTTGTGTGTGATGTCTTTGAGCTACTGGGACCGTGAATTTCATCATATTCACGGTCCCAGTAGTCCCAGGGGATCAATAAAGTAAGTATTAACCCTTATGTTGTCTTCCCTTCAACCTTGAAGGGAAGACTTTTTTTTCTGACATTTTTGACGCCTTTTTTTCACAGTTTGTTTTTGCTTTTTCCAACGTTTTACATTTTTTTTTATTTTTCTTCTACACATTTCCAGCGCTTATTTCTACGTCCCATATTTTCTGATATAAAACAAACATTTAAAAACGGGTCGATGTGACCCGAGGTCAACACAAGGCGATTCAGAATATGTCACGACTCGATATCGATTTTTAGGCTCAAGATTTGAAAAAAACAATTCACAGCATGAACACAAATGTGCATCGATTTCTTTGCACACCCCTAGTAAGTATCTGTCTGTCTGTCTGTCTGTCTGTCTATCTATCCATCCATCCGTCTGTCTGTCTATCTGTCTATCTATCTATCCATCTATCCATCTATCTGTCTGTCTATCTATCTGTCTGTCTGACCAATCTTTGCAGCTCTACACCACTAACCATACTTACTTCCGAGTCGTCTTTCTGCTTCTTCGCAACCATGCCGGTCTTTAGGAACACACCACCTCTGCGCTTCCCCACCTGGGTTAGGGGATAGAAGACTGAAACCGTTATAGGAGCCCCTGCAGCTGGACTGTCAATGAAGGAGACTACACCAGAGCAGAAGGTCTACATTTAGTCTCTCGTCGCACCACCAGCGACACCATCATCAGTGAGGAGCATCCCTTGACTTCACTGGTCTACAAATATTACATATTGCCACAATGTGTGCATTAAATATAGTGTAAATACAGG
Organism: Sander vitreus; assembly: GCF_031162955.1. NCBI lineage: Eukaryota > Metazoa > Chordata > Actinopteri > Perciformes > Percidae > Sander > Sander vitreus. Next base: position 27,681,871 of record NC_135869.1, on the reverse strand, counting down.
CAACTGAAACTGAAATATTGGCCACTATTTCAGGATGTAATAACTGAAAGTGCCAGTTAAAAGTAAGACTGCCAATCAGCGTGACTGTCAATGTGTGTTTTAACTACTGCCATCTCATCTTTGTTTTTGTTTTTTTAATTAAATCTTATATATCTCATCTTACAACTGCCAAACCCCTTACAAAGCTGGTCACGGGAGGGGGCTTCTTTTCCACTGATGTCTGTCCTTGCTCGGTGGTGGCTCTTCTCTCCTCTCCACCTGTTTGCTGCGTCTCCTTTTTCCTCTTCTCCTCCTCCATCTTCTTCTTGAACATCTCCATGAAGCTGCCGTCGTTTGCGAAGGCGTTTCCCCCGGGCACCGGGGCATTGCTCGCCGCCGGTGCGGGTCTGCTGGAGGGGGACGCGGGGCTGCCGCAGCTGGAGTCGCTGCTGCTGCTGCTGCCGCCTCCGCCGCGTCTGGTAGCCTGAGGTTTTCCATGTGAGCGCTTTGAATCCATGTTCTCGTAATGTTCACAAACAGGTACGTCCGTTTTCTGATAAGTGTGGCTTTGTTGCGAAGCTGGCATCAAATAAGCAACCCTGCTAACACACTGCAAGACGGGCAGGACCCCACCCCCCAATACAAAACTAAAACCTCTGCAGGCAAGCCACCTGAAAAGCTACAAGTCCAGTTCAGAACAAAACTAAGAAAAGGGCGAAATATAAAAGGTTAACGAGGCTTCCCGACGCCAGCCTTGTAGCGGATAACGTTAACGTTAACCATAGAAAAACAATAGCAGGCGCTGGTCTGCTAACGCGGCTAACACTGCGGGCTAATGTCCGGTTTAGTGAGGCCTTTTACGGACAAACACACTCAACTTGAACCTCCATTTAATGGATGAGCTGTTCCCAAATATAATGCTACAGTTAAAGCACGCAACAAAGTTCAAATACCTGCAGCAAAGACTAAGAGCGTCGCAGATTTGACCAACGCGTTTAGCTAACTTTCGCCACCTAGCACTGGCTGTCGGCCATCTTTAATTTCTGTTGATGACGTCGAGCTGCGGTTGTTGTTGTGGCGCTACCTGCTGTGCCGGAAGTGCATTTTTACATTGATGTTTGTGTATCTGTATTTTTTTATTTAGTCATTCAAAATACAGATACACAAACAAACAAGGCATATTTACAAATCCACTTAAAAAAAAAAAAAACAGCGTTTGCCTCGGGTCGAGCATATAAACAAAACCTAGGAGCTTATAATAATAATAATAATAATAATAATAACAATAATATTTTTTACTGTATGATGATGTACAGCATGTACTGTATGCATCATCATCTTCACACCACCACCATCATCATCACCACCACCATCACCCTCATCATCTTCACACCATCATCATCACCATCATCATCATCTTCATCATCATCACCACCATCATCATCATCACCCTCATCACCATCATCATCATCACCACCACCATCATCATCATCATCATCACCACTATCATCACCACCACCATCACCCTCATCATCTTCACACCATCATCATCATCTTCATCACCATCATCACCACCATCATCATCATCACCACCATCATCATCATCACCCTCATCACCATCATCATCATCACCACCATCATCATCACCACCATCATCATCACCACCATCATCATCATCATCATCATCACCACCATCATCACCACCACCATCACCATCATCACCATCATCATCATCTTCATCATCATCACCACCATCATCAT
>NC_135869.1:27670131-27675131 GCF_031162955.1 Sander vitreus | reverse complement strand
CAGAACTGGAAAACAAGCTCAAGTGGCTTGATGTTTACACTTGTGTGCTGGCGTTTGCGTCGAGCCGGCATATAACGACCAGCCACGCTGAGGCGGTACTAACATCTGCAACGGAAAACGGACGCACAGTGAGGCGAGTCGAGGCGAGGCGAGCAGGTACCACGTAATGGAAAAACGCCATTAGTGTGTTGGTTTTCCAGTCTTTGTGATTTAAAAGGACAATTCCAGCGCAAAATGAACCTAGGGGTTAATAACGTGCACCGAGTCGACTGTTCTCTGGGAGATGTTTTCATGCTAACTGAATGTGACCAGTTTCAGTGCAAATACCTAAGTAGCTTATAACGCCAGTCGTTATAAGCTACTCTATTTCCACACCACTAACAAGGCTCAAAATATCGCCACACTTCCACGGTAGCATCATGAGGGTCCCTACATGTAAACCCAAGCACTGAGAACTTTGCAAGTGTACAGACAGTTTATTAAAAAGACCAGTCGAACAACGAACGCCGTGCTTGAGCTATGTTACTGGTTACACGGCGTTTGTTGTTCGACTGGTCGTGAACGCTACAGTCTTTATAATCTATCTTTTTAATAAACACATGAACGTGCTAATCAGCGGTTGGCGCTAGCTTGTTTCAAGCTAGAGACACATTGGATTAGCATGAAAACATCTCCCAGAGAACGGTCGACTGGGTACACGTGTTATTAACCCCTAGCTTCATTTGACGCCGGATTTCTCCTTTAACTAGGCAGACTTTAATTGCCTATATTTACATCAGTATAGAGTCTAAAGTGGTGAGTGCAATTAGGTCCTACCCACTACTACCCTGTTTCAATCTTTGGGAAAGCGGAGAAGGAAACGTAAGACGAAAAATAAAAAAAATCTTAAGTAATAATCAATTTCATATTTAGAGATAGTTAAGAAAAATATGCAGGAGTCACATTATCAGCAGCCAGCAGTGTGACGTATTCTTTAGGGGAGAGTATCTTCATTCTCATCCATCAAGCCAGTAGTTGGAGTCTTCTGCGAGGCACTAAACAAACCCTTCCTTCTACAAAAGAAAAGTGCTGTGGTGTATATCGTTTCCATTTGAACTCATTCTTATTATGAATATTACGTTTAGAGAAAATGATTCAAGTGAATACAAAAAGAGAAAGACTAAAGCTATGAACACACCATCATGGTCTTGACATCTTTTCGAGAGCCTTCAAATTAAAACAAAAAAAGTCACTTCAAAACATATGGTCAACAGAAAAACTGAGAAAATCCAAAAATGAACAAGACCAAGGAGATGTACCAACGGTTGGATGTGATCATGTTTTCAGTCTACAGCCTGTGTGGCTTTAAGTCTTCTCTAGCACTTCCAGTAGTAATTGTAAAACACCTAATAACTTCTCTCTCGTCTACCACATTTAAACTGTAACCTTAACAAAACTAGTTCACATCTTTATAACATAAAAAACAAAGATTAAAAACAGACCTTAAAGAAACACGGCTAAAGGAGGAGAAAAAGTCACCTTAAAAGGTGAGACTACTCCATCTGCTCCATTCATTTCTGTTTCTGTGAGTTCACTCTGGATCTAATCTACAGCGGAGTTAAACAGTAGTACATCTCTCCGCTCTGGGGCTCCACGGAGAAAAAGAAACATTCTCGTACCATTAAGAGCCAGCAGGGGGCAGCAGCAGCATGACAAAAGTCTCTCTGAGGTGCAGGGATCCAGGGAAAGGCTTTAAGGCAAAGGCACAGGGAGTTCATGTGAAGTCCACTGCTGATCGCTTTGTCTTCTCTCTATGAGTCCGCTCAGCGTTCGCCTGCCGGTGCCGGGACGTCTCATCTCGGATGGTGTCGCGTCAGGCCTCTCCTGGCGTTGGTGGACTGGCGCTGCTGGGCGAGGAAGGACATGGCCTGGTTCGAGGGACCCAGCCGCTCGCCAGACACTTTCTGATGCAACGCCATCCCCTGAGAAAGAGGCGAGGCAAATGTATTTCACATTTCAGCAGCGGTGCAATTCAATGTGCTTTACATAAAACAATAACACACAGAAATGAATACAAGTTAATACAAAAAACAGATTAAATACAGGAATAAAAGAATGAAATTCCCAATACAGTGCAGTGCAATGAATTAAACAAAGGCAGTATCGAAAAGAAAGGTCTTCAGCCTTGATTTAAAAGAGCTGAGCGTAGGTGCTGATCTACAGTTTACTGGAAGTTTGTTCCAGATACGTGGAGCATAGAAACTGAACGCTGCTTCCCCCTTTTTGGTTCTGATTCTGGGGATGGCCAGACCTGTCCCTGATGATCTTAGAGGCCTCTGCGGTTCATAGTTAAGTAAATCCGAAAGGTAATTTGGTCCTAAACCATTTAGCGACTTGTAAACCAGCAGAAGAATTTCTGACAGACAAAAGGCAGAGTGAAGAAATCAGGTGTGTGTGTGAGAAAAACTGTGTGTAGCGCAGAGGCCAGCAAACGTTTTGATATGAAGTGGCATTTTAAAATGTTCCTATTAATCAGCAGGCCCAGGGAATCAGAGGAGCTTCGTTTACGGTTTTCAGCGGTGATCGAGAATGAAAATCTGCGAAATTTAGCGGACTGTTTTTTTTGCTCGTGGTGGAGATGTGTTAATGTTCAGAGTCGTCCGTTTCTCCAGGGTCGGGTCGTGGGGGCAGCCGCTCCAGCAGGGGCCCCGAGCCACATTAACCAGCTCTGACTGGGGGATCCCGAGGCGTTCCCAGGCCAGGGTGGATATATAGTCACATTATTTTTACTTTATTTTAAAGTGCCCATATTATGCTCATTTTCAGGTTCATAATTGTATTTAGAGGTTATATCAGAATAGGTTTACATGGTTTAATTTTCAGAAAACACCATATTTTTGTTGTACTGCTCATTGCTGCAGCTCCTCTTTTCACCCTGTGTTCAGGTCTCTGTTTTAGCTACAGAGTGAGACCTCTCACTGCTGGAACATCTTTGTTGGGAGTCGCACATGCTCAGTAGCTAGGTAAGGACTACTAGCCAGTCAGAAGCAGAGTATGAGGGCGTGTCCTGACAGTACCTAGGTAAGGACTACTAGCCAGTCAGAAGCAGAGTATGAGGGCGTGCCCTGACAGTACCCTAGGTAAGGACTACTAGCCAGTCAGAAGCAGAGTATGAGGGCGTGTCCTGACAGTACCTAGGTAAGGACTACTAGCCAGTCAGAAGCAGAGTATGAGGGCGTGCCCTGACAGTACCTAGGTAAGGACTACTAGCCAGTCAGAAGCAGAGTATGAGGGCGTGTCCTGACAGTACCTAGGTAAGGACTACTAGCCAGTCAGAAGCAGAGTATGAGGGCGTGTCATGCTAGCAGCTAGGCGAGCATTATAACGTGTGTTCCAAAGTGACCACGTTTGTCTCTGAAGTAAAGGCTGGACTACAATAGAGCTGTTTGGAGCAGTTTGTGAACAGTGTTTTCTGTTGGAGATGGTAAGTCCCTTTGGGGAGGACTTTGGGCTTTTTCACTTTGTAAACCTATAAACGTGCACAAAAAGATATATGACAATAAAAGAAAAGAGAAAGCTAAAAAGCATAACATGAGCACTTTAAATCTGCAGAAAACCTGCGTCTGCAGATTCCATGTGGCCCTGTTAATCAGTGTGCTACATCAGCATTAAGCCTGCCATCATCCATCCAGGCAGTTATTGTTTTCCTTTGCGCCACATTCTGTAAAGAAGGCAAGGAGTACTAGCCAATCAGAGGCAGAGTTGGGCAGGTCTTCACGGAATGTGGATGGAGGAAAAAGTCAATGAAACTACCAAAAATAACAGGCTGTGCTCCAGCCAATGGCTGTAAAAAAGGTCATGTGGACGAGAGATCACTTTTCCAAAAACCCAAAGTTGCTGACCCCTGGGGTTGAGGACGGACTCCTCATCATCACCAAATCATCTCTGTCCACTAAAAATCCTTGTTTGGCCTCAATACTCTCTTTTCCGAGCTTCATTAAAACCAAAAGCTTGTAGAATTGTTTTCCACTACAAGAGAAACCACACACAAGAAAAAGCCTTCAGACCTTTTTCATGTTTTAAAGGATTCGGTACACTCACCATGTTGTACCATGCAGTAATGATGAGTTTCTCCTCCTGGTCATGTCGGGCTCTGCTCTTCTCGTAGTCATGCTGCGCAAAGCAACAGATCATCATGCATTAGTTGGATTTAAAGACCTGGAGTGGCCTACTTTGTCTCTTTTATGTAAAAAAATACCTCCAGGTGCTGGATTTTTCTCTCCTTCTCTGTGAGCTGGTTCTTCAGAGCCTGAACGTCAGGAGTCGCAGGCACCGGCTGCTGCTTGGGATCCAGGGTTTTGATCACCTGCAAAAGACATTTCATTTTTTTCAAAGACTTCTCCACTGATTACGCTTTGCACTCCTATAACAAAGTCAGATTCATGATAAACGGTTAACGGTCAGCAGAACCAGAGACATTGTCTTTTCTATTCCACGCATTCTTACTTGTCAAAATCTGGCGCCTAAATTACCCAGAAAGCAGAGCATGTGAGCGGAGCGCGAGCGGGAGATTTTGGATACAACACAGAGCGGATTTTTTGGATTGTTGCAGCGTCGCCTCATCTCTCCCGCTCCGGTACCGCTCACACCTAGAGTGCAGCTCAGGCTGGAGACCTGTACGTTTATCTATCCTGCTTCCGTTACAATTTAGCGGGGACCAATCACAAACTGGCTTATCCAGCTGGCGCGCTATTGGCTGGTTTAACACATTGACGATTGTGAAGCGACCAAGCAGCTTCTTGTTTACATTCAACATGGTGGCCACCGAAGCACAGCAACCCGTTGATGCCGCTGTCGCTGCTACGTCTCCCGTATCGTTGATCTGATTGGTTGAAGGACTATCCTAGTCGTTTGAACTATGCCCGTTGATCCCGCCTCTTGTTCAGTAGGAAATCCAGACCAGACTCCCCAGACTAATGTTCAATCTTAACAGATGGAGCTTGGTCTGCTGATAGCCAGAC
>NC_135869.1:27660131-27665131 GCF_031162955.1 Sander vitreus | reverse complement strand
CACACTCACGGGACAATCTGGCTTTCTACTGTCGGTCCTCCAGCCCCGCCCACACAGCTCAGTTGAGCACACAGTCCAGAGGGTGAGTTGACATTTAGGCAGATATCTTCCTACCATCAGCCAAACAACCAGCATAACGTCCAGGAACACACAGTATGGTGGCCTAGAACGGGACGGATTACTTACAAGGCCTCATGAATCATGTGTCCTTATGTTAATTGTTCATTTTATCTCTTGTTCAATTCCAAATACATGTAAAAATATATAAAATAAGAGTATTTTTACATCATAATCATGGTCCGTTCCCTTACTGTTAAACAGTTTCAAAGGTTTGATGACTCATCTAGGCATGGGCCGGTATGAGATTCTGACGGTATGATAACATTCAGCATGAATTTCACTTTTGCAGTATTGCAATTAGAGCTTTAACGTGTATTTTCCATTGAACACAAGGTATTTTATTTAAAACACACTGCACGCTGGCAGGGAGAGGGATTTCTAAACTGCACTGTCCGTCCTTGAAGACACATAGGCCTAAAAAACTGCTCATACTGGTAGAGGTTTACTCCTCGACACAGTGGGCCAGGGTTCGACTCCGACCTGCGGCCCTTTGCTGCATGTCATCCCCCCCCTCCCATTTCTGTGTATATATATATATATATATATATATATTATGACGGAAAATGTTTTGAAACAGACTTTTTCAAACGTGGTATACCTTGAAACTGAGAACCGGCCCATGCCTAGACTCATCCCGCACTCGGGGGCATTTACCCGTTACTTGTTTTATCAAGTTTTTAGGTCGTCCCCCATGACTATAAAACACACACACACACACGAAAATCTACTTTAAAAGTAATTTATTTGTTCTTTTTCCGTTATGACTCGCTGTCAATCTGGATAATAAAACAAAGTTGTATGGCGTTTATTGTTTGCGTTTGTTTACGTTTAACCACAATGATAGCAATCATATCACATCCATACAGGGGTAGTAGTACACAGCTGTTTCTCTCACACTACACCGCTCCTCCGCTCTCTTCACTGGTTACCAGTTGCTGCCCGCTTCAAAACACTAGTACTTGCATACAGGGCCACAAACGGCCCAGCATACATCCAGGACATGGTCTAACCCTACACCCCAACCCGCCCACTCCGCTCTGCATCAGCCAACCTGCCTGCTGCCCCCTCACAGCGAGGGACAACTAGTCACTCAACGAAATCCCAACTGTTTGCTGTCCTAGCTCCCTACTGACATCAGGAGATTGATTGAACATCATAGAAAAGCTGAAAAGCTGCAAACCCCGCGATGAAGCCACGATGGAACCAGTTTTTGCGAGTTCCCGCAATTTCATTGCGTAACACTGCATAAATATCCCGCATATTCCATCACATTTTTTTAAGAAAACATGACGCATAATCAGGGATTTTAGCCCAAAACAATCACAAAAAAGGACTGTTTAAAGCTAATGTACTTGCACTTACTACTTGTTGTCTGGAGTTTGAACCTTCATGGTTGAAAGCACTTCATTGTAAGTCGCTTTGGATAAAAGCGTCAGCTAAATGACATGTAATGTAAATGTTAAAACATAAAACAATGTACGTATTAAACACACTGGTATCGGATCGGTACTCTGTATCGGCCGATACGCAAGTTCAGGTATCGGAAACGGTACCTGGAAGGGAAAAAAAAAGGTATCGGACCATCTCTAATGGCAACCAAAAAACCACCACTCTCTCTACCTGTTCTGAGTTTCCAGGGTGTTCTTGCTGCGCTGGGCCTCCTCCAGCTCGGCCTGCACCTCCACTACCTTCTGCCTGTAGGTCTCCTCCTGGACGCACAACATCTTGTTTTCACTCTGCAGACGTACCACCGTCTCTCTGTCCAAGAACAAAAAAAAAAAAAGAACAATGAGAAGAGGAGGGGGAATACGAGGTGAAGGAAAGCGGGGAAAAGAAAAGTGGATGACAGATGAAATGGGTCAGAGAGCGACTGCGGCAAGTAATGTCTGCCCAGTGGGCCGCGCCTTTATCCGACAACGCCCCGGCCAAAAGTGCAGCACTGACATGTGTTGCTATTTCTGTGGCCAACTGTTCCCTCAGACTATAGAGGATGAACATAGGGCACGAGTAGGCTACTGAAAGTGACACCAATGTATGTCTGTTATGGGTTTAGAAGGCAAATACATCTGTTGCATTTACATTTGATTGCTCCGTACATATGAACGCCCACACCACGCACGGCTTATATACACACACACACACACACACACACACACACACACAGAGATACAGCGTGACAGACGGCGTGACAGACGTACTTGAACTCAGTCGGCATGATCTCTGCAGCCAGGTTTCCTACTGTGACATCATCGTCACACAAGCCTCCTGCAGAGAGAAGAGAGAGACAAGTGTCAGCGGGAAACTTTTTCATTAAACAGCTGGATTGGCATACGTCTTTTTAACATATATTTTTAGTTTTCACACACTCCACTTCAACTCCACTCCAAAGTTCTGAATTGTGAATGTATTCTACCACACGTGTAATTTTGCTTTGGATTATTTTACCATCTTGCAGCTCAGTTATTTTGTTTCTAATCTGAGTGCAATTACAACTCACCAGATCCGCTGAGACACCGCTGTTGGACTTGTGCACACCGGAGCTCATCATTTGTCTCCCGAAGTGTGTCCCTTTCCGAGATCAGACGCTGAAGAACGAAGCACAACGTAACACAGATTTCAGCTTCATTTCAGACTGCTTTAGTCTGTATGTTAGAAGAATTATTAGTTACATTTAATCCAGTGTGAACCTGCCATGCGTGGACAGAAAAAGTAAAATCAAAGCAAGCTCGGCACATAGGTAGTTTAATGGTTAAAAGGTGCAGTAGGTAAGTCTTATAAAACTCCCTTTCTGTCATATCTGCTGAAACTGACCCTATGTTCCAGTAGAACTACAGGAAGCAGGTCATTTAAAAAGAAATCCAGCTCCTCTGACTCCACCTACAGCCTGGAGAGAGATTTACAGAAATCCACCGCTCCCTGTTCAGATGCACCAATCAGGGCCAGGGGGGGGTGTCTAACTGTTCAGATGCACCAATCAGGGCCAGGGGGGGTGTCTAACTGCGTGTCAATCACTGCTCATGCACATGCATTCATTCTCCCTTGTGGGGGGAGGGGCTTAGGAGACCGTTTTGGGCTTTAGCAGAAAGGGGGGAGGGACTGAGAAGTTGTTGATGTTCACATTTTTTGGCTAAGTCCTGGATCTTCACAATCCTCCCTACAGCACCTTTAAGGTGTCTACCACATAACCACAACGTCTATGGTTTGATTCCTGGTTGCGGGGGCTGTGTTGCAGGTCATACTCCTCTCTCTTCCTGCATTTCCTGTCTCCATCTTCAGTGACTGTCAAAATAAAAGGCTAAAATGCAAATCTGAATCCTGAAATCTGTTTTGTTCAACCAGAGCGGTATGCACATGAACATTTACTTTGTCATTTTACATTTAGACTTTGGGCAGTAATTGGGGGAAATCAAATCAACATTGTTGCATGAGCCTCAAGCTCTACGTAGCTACGAGTTAATTTGAGCTAGACCAGGGGTCTCCAACAAGTAGCTCGTGAGCAGGTGACCAGTAGCTCGCCGATAGGTTGACAAACAGAGACAAAATGACCACGATATTAAAAGTGAGGTAGCTAACTATGTGGGCCATTGAAGAGTAAAGTGGTAATGTTTTCTTGGACCGTGATGGGAATACTTTCAGTGAGGTTTCTAACTATGTGGGCTAAAAGAAGCTGTAAAACAGTCATGAACTTTTACATGAAGTGAAGATTTTTCATAAGCTTTGGTTATTGCAATTTCATACGTGTACAAACAGTAGCTTCATTCAGCTTATGTGTGTTGTGTAATAAATGTAAGCGATGTGATGCAAGTAGCTCTTGGCCACTTTTTTTTAAAGTAGCCTTTAGGTGAAGGAAGGCTGGAGACCCCTGATCCAGACTCACACACTACCTAGAAGTAGTACAAAGTAAATGTACACTTCATGTCAGTACAGTATGTATCGCTTAATTACCCCCACAAGGAACTGAGGACATTAATCACTCCTGTCAGATTGCAGAAGGTGCTAGAATTAACACTGGACGTGGGAGTCCACGGAAGGATAGTACGATATTTGCCTGGCAACAATGCCTCCTGCAGGGATGTGTGTACTGTATAAGTCACAACAAATGTCGATCCACACAGGATTCCCATCACTGAAATCTAGAGCTGCAAAGATTAATTGACTAGTTGTTAACTATTAACTTAATCAGCAACTATTTGGATAATCTATTAATCAGTTTGAGTCATTTCTTTTATAAAATAAAGAGTCAAAATTCTCAGAGTCCAGCTCGTTAAATGTGAATATGTCCTAGTGTCTTCTCTCCTCTGTGACAGTAAACTGAATATCTGAGTCATCTTGGGCTTTGGGGAACACTCATCCACATTTTTTACCATTTCATAGACCAAACTAATCCATTAAATCGAGAAAATAATCAACATAATAATAATAATAATAATCGTTAGTTGCAGCCCTACTGAAATCAAACCTATATTACCGTGTTATAACGTAGTAATATGACATAATATATCAGACAAGATGCACCGCGCTGATAAAACAGAACAGTAAAACGGTCTCATTCTTTACCCACAACAAGGGAACTTTCACTTCCCCGAGCGTGTGCACCGACTCACTTCTTTCTCCTTCAGCAGTGCGTCATACTTGTCGTTAAGGTTCTTGTACTCAAACTGCCATTTCTCAGCTTTCATCGCCTCTGCCGAGTGCTTGGTGTGGAGCTCATGAGCCTGCAAGTCAGAAGAGAGCATAGCAACAGTCTTCGTTGGCAGGACCTCTGTAAAAACTGCTAGTGGTGGAAGAAGCATTCAGATCCCAGTACTAATACCACACTGTAAAAAAATACTGTCACAAGTAAAAGTCCTGCATTGGAAAGGTTACCTAAGTAAAAGTTT
>NC_135869.1:27640131-27655131 GCF_031162955.1 Sander vitreus | reverse complement strand
AGTAAACAATTAATCTGCTGATAGATCAGCTGTAGCTGTCCATCCCAGTTTCTCAAAGTCAGTCTCAAATATGTCTTTAAATGTCTAAAAGATATTCAGTTTAATATGATGTAAAAAGTAAAAGTAGGAACTGTCCATGTCCAAGTCTGAAAAATGGCCTTTTCTGCCATTTTTGCACACACAAAGTGGAGAATAGAGCTGAAGATCTTGTCTTAATTTCTATCATTTTACACTTTTAAAAGCGTAAATCTCACCAAAATGCAACTTAGGGTCTTTTTGTGAATGTACCCGAGTCAAACTTTCGTTTAAAAGCATATTTAGGACGGAAACGCCACTTTTTACTCCCCTAGTGTTAGTTGAGTGAACAGTAAACAAAGGCTTATATTATTAATATTATTAATGAGATACAAACCATAGTGCTGGATAACATGCTAAGTCACACTTGCTGTTGTTTCCGGCCGCTACCTCGGCAGTCAAAACGAGTCGATATCCGAATGAACGGACTCCATATGAGGCTCCTTTTTCAACTACAAGGTCAATATTGTGTTTCACTAACGACAAAACAAGAAATAACCCGTGCATTTATATGGAACTAAGCTTTAGGAGCTTTCCATCTTTACTCTCCTCCCCGTTACGTTGCATTCAGAGATCAATGTTTCTGACTGATAAAATGTCTGCAGCCGGAAACAACAACAGCTAACCTGAGTTGTTAAAACCTTTTTTAGTAAACTCTGGGTACACAACCAGTGTTGTCAGTGCTGTGGTTAAGGTGTAGAGTCCCTGGTGATACTTGGAGCAAAGTCTCATGTTGTGTCGAGCCTTCTTAGTGGTCTATAAACAGATATTTTGAGGCTAGCATCGTAGCGTCCCTAGCACTCCCATTCAAAAGGCCATTTGACCCAAAAACCAGAATACGGTACATCTTAAAAGTGGCGTTTCCGCCCTAAATATACTTTTAAACGAAAGTTTGACTCGGGTACATTCACAAAAAGACCCTAGGTTGGATTTTGGCGAGAGTTAGGCTTTAAGGCCCAATTACAGTTCTAGTGGAGAGGATCTTTTTCTTCTTATTGTTTTTTAAAAGATTATTTTTGAGCATTTCCACCTTTAATCATTAGGACAGCTTAGATATGAAAGGGGAGAGAGAGGGGGAAGACATGCAGGAAATTGCCGCAGGTCAGACTCCCTGGGCCTCTGCGTCGAGGAAAAACCACAACACATGGGCGCACGCTCTACCAACTGTGCTAACCGGGCGCCCATCTCAGGAATTGTTTGCCAAGTAAAGGCCCGGACACACAGAGCAGACGCCGACCGTCAGCAGTAAAGCCAGCGGGACTGATCAGTCTCCCCGAGTCGGTCCAAAACGTTCCTCAGAACACCGAAGAGACGAGACGTAATACGTCTCCATAACAGCAGGCGGCGCTAATCTGGATTGTCGCCCAAACATGAAAACCAGCAGCTGATTGGACAAACGCGTCACGTGGGTCTGGTTTCTCCAGAAACTCAAAGCCAGACTGTCATGGCGTCTCGTTCAGAATACGATCTCATATTGTCCTAAAATAGTTCCCCGTAACGTGTTTCTGGAAACATCTGAAGAGAGAAACAGGCCGTGCAGCTGCTGAATCTGTCTTCATTTCAGATCAACAAAGGTCAGCTCGGTGTGTCCGGGCCTTAATACGTAGACCCCTTTTGGATGTACCAACCTGATGTTGCAGGTCTCGACAGCGCTGGCTCAGGTCCTCCTTCTCATCTGCCTCCTCACTTAGAAAATAATACTTCCTGGACTGCAAACACAGAACCAACAGAACATGGAGACGGACGAGCTGTCATACTAGTCACAGTAGGAGGAAGTACACTTTAATGAAATAAAGGCTGAGGCAAAACACAAAAGAAGGATGTAACAGATCCACTGAGTGCAAGAAAAAAACAAAAAGAGGGAGAATGAAAGGATTGTGGGTTTCACCTGGTAGTCAAAGTCCCCGTAGGTTTCTGGGCTTCCTGGGTCCGATGAAGGATCCTTTGATAAGAGCTAAAACAAAGCGGTCATAACAAAGTCAATGAAAAGCTCAAATTACGGGAAAAATACCTGTTCCCAGAAGCAAGTTTCAGAGGTTTCTAAAGTTATTCAGAAAACCCAATATAACCTGGAACGGTTTTTGTCCCCCCCCCCCCCCCCCCCGCCAAATGTTCCCCTATGGGTGCCAACAAAACACTCAACATATTCTTTAAATATCTCAGAGTAGGGTTTCTGGGACTCGGTTCAGTCTTAGTGCTAATGCAGATTTCTTTTGATTGTGAATTAACCGTGACTAAGAGCTGGGATTAATGCAAAAGTAGAGAGAACCAAGAGGATAAGCAAGAGGCTCACTCACCTCCTGAATGGCTGTCATCACAACATGCTGGACCGATTCCTCCAGTGTCATTATCTGCTGGATTTGCTCTGTGTTTAGGAGAAGACAACAGAGAGCCGTGAAGGTGCAGCCAAAATGCAGATAAATGCAGATTAACACAAATACTCTCTCTCTGTCTGTCTCCCTCTCTCTCTCTCTGTCTCTCTGTCTCTCTCTCTGTCTGTCTCCTCTCTGTCTCTCACAACATCAGTATTTCAAGCACCATCAAGCAGAGGCCTGTACTACGAAGCAAGATTTGGCGTTAACGAGGTGCTGAACGCCTAACCTGGTCGGGAGCAGGTTATGTTGGAGATCAGAGATCAACTGGTGCAAAAAGCACCGCCTACTGACCAATCAATGCTCGATTGATAACGGCGTCACCGTTCTTAGAAGATAACGTATAGGCTATTTGTCGGCTTCTTTAGCCGTGTGTTGCCAATGCGCACTTTGGTTTGAATTATGTTTTTATATTTTTTTTTTTATTTGCTCTCACGATGGCTTCCCACTGCCAGGGTTGCAACTGAAATAAAAAGGCTAAAGCAACGACAAGCATAATTATGGCCAGATCTTGGTCCTGACTGATCAGGACGTGATATTGATGAGCGTTGTGATTTACAGCGTCAGCTATTTGTCTGCCAGCTTTCCTCCTGTTGTAGGAAGCAGCGACTGTACTGCGTTTTGCCTGTTAAACCGTGTCTGTGTTCTTCATATTCATGTAGAATTATAGTTTGCTCTTCTCATGTAAAATATGCGGCTCTGGTAGATGTTTGCGATTGGTCGTGCTGTGCAAACACCGCCTCTTTTACGTGAACGTGTGCGTAGCTGGATTGGGAGACCCTGGGTTGATTGAACTAGTTGTTAACCAGCGTCGTGACACAGTTTATGCGGGACCGTGGTTGTCAGGTTAAGTGAAGCCGGGGAACTGAAAGAAATCCAGGTGTTTCAATAACAAATGCTCAGTTTTTCAGTTCAGTCCCCCCTCCCCCCTACGGGCTATGAGCAGGCCTGGAGTTCAAATACATTACATTAATCCCAATGGTCAATTCATTTGCAGCTTCCCAGTACATACTGGTCAGCTCCAACGAACACTCACCAAACAATAGTTCAAAATGTTAACGACGCCAGAGGAAACATATTAAAAGATATTAATTAATGATTAAAATACCTGAAAGCATTAAATAAAAGAAATACATAAGGGACAATAAATAGAGGCAATAAACTATCAATATAAACGACAAGAAGCCCAGCGTTTCCCCACACAGACTAATTTAACGCCATTTAAAAACACAGCGTATTCGTTCAGCTGCATTTCCTTTCCCTGCTCTCCCTCCGTCGCACGCACGCACGCACTTTTACAAGTCGCAAGTTTGCGGTAAAATGCAGTTGGGTTGTCGAGGTCAAAGCACTATATGTAGCAGCTGGGAATCAAATGAACGTATTATAAATAATGTTATGTCACTTTTTTACTCTTACACTGAATGTTTGCTGCTTCAATCCAGGTTGAGTATTGAAAAGTATTTCCCGTGACTGAAAAAGGCCCGTGTTGAGGATGAGGAGCAGCCTGAACTGGAGGCATCGGTCTGACTCAGAGCTCAACAGCCCGACCAGTGTCATTAGTTATGTTATTCATTTTTGATTATTCTGCTTTCTAATCTGTGGGAAACACTGAAGCCTATATGTCTCTGTGCTAGCCATCATTTAAGAGGAGCATGGTTTTTCGTTGGAAACAGCCCACCCTAACCACTCGTGACGATCCCACCATGACTGATATAGAGCAAGAACCACGCGATTTCACTTTGAGTTAATCCTGTGTGTTATTTTCACAGATGGCTGAATCTACTTGGTTTTTGTTCTTCCTTTTGCAGCACAACCTACATCCTGGACTTTTCATCTGCACAGACTATACATTATTTGCAGATTCTGCACTGAACCCATTAAGCCCCTTTTTTTCTTATGCAACAGTTATTTTGCATGTAGATATTTGTTTTTGTGTATTAATTGTGCATTTCGTAATCATGTTCAATACTATGCGTTTGTTTGTTTGTTTATGTATGCACCTTTCACCAAGGAAAATTCCACATAAGTGTAAGTTATTGTGGCAATAAAACCTTTTCTGATTCTGACACACGTTACCTTGTTTCTTCTCACAACTGACGGCACAGGCCAATACGAGTTGCACCAGCTTTCCCAGTTCAGTGACATCTCCCATCTCTCCTATAAGGTTCACGTCTGGCAAGTGCTCATCTGATACCTGATGACCGAGCACCTGTTCAAGGAGAGTAATGCGAGACATTAGGACTGAGCCTCGAGTGAATTACAAAGTGTATTACAAGTGCCAAAGACAGTAACAAAATAGGGCTGCACAATATATAAATCGGGGTTGTTTTTTTTTCGTTATCGTGACGTTAACTGGCACAACAAACACATCGCGAAAGGCTGCGACATAGCGCGGAATACACTCAGAGATGTTTTTAGTTAGTTGAACGAGAGTATCAGTAGAAAACTGCACTTTAAAACACAACTAAGCCTTTTTTTTTGTTAGTACTTTATCAGAAACAATATAGTTATCGCATATTTTCCTCATATCGTGCAGCTCTAGTGAAAAAATAAATAATCTTCTTACATCGTGATAATATTCCATCATGCTCTTAAGGATCTTTTTCAAGTTGCTGACCTGAAAGAACAAAACAAATTAGAGTTACAGTCTTGATCCTCATTTTAAATCAGGGGGAAAAGAAGTGAAAGAAAAAACATCCATGACATCCTGTCCATTGTAGGTTGCCATAGGGGCTTCTGTCATGTCCCACTGTTTCACAAATTACCTTGAGGCGCCAGTTGGCCCCGCTCTCCTCCTTGATCCTGCCCAGCCACGTCTCATTAAACCATGAGGGGTCTCTGTTAATGAGAGCACAAGACAACCCGAGTGACGACAAGGACGACACATCTCGACATCAAGACTCACAGAAGGCCACGGGGCGACGAGGCCCCCGCGCTTCTGTTCTGCTTTAAGTACGGTGACATTTGAGAAGAGTCACATGTCACACGTGGGAATAATGCTCTCGTTACGAAATAACTCAAGAAGCAGTGGAGCACTGGGTTCTAAGTTAAAGGGATAGTTTGGAGCTTGTGAACTGTGGTACTAGGAGCTACTTCTCCATAGTCTACTGTGTTAGCTACAGCAGGGGGGGCGGTCGGCACGCCCCCAGTTTGGAGAAGCAGGCAGGAGTACCGACGGGGAAACTAAACAATGTGCTGCTGAGGACTTTAGACTAGTGCTGTCAGTTGAAAGCGTTATGAACGGCGTTAACGCAAACCCATTTCTTATCACGAGATTAATGTTCTTTTTGGCCTAGCAAATGTAGTTTTTTTCACATGCTGTTGCAACAACTAGTAACGTTAGAAAAACTACAACACCACACCGGATCTAGCTAGACCAGGAACTGTGAAATCTGAACTATCAGGAGGTCACAGCATCCCAACAAACATCAGAGAATGTCCGACTTACTGTACATTTAAAAAGCATCTTAAACTACTTCTTAAAAGTTCCCAGTTATATCATCATTGTGACTAATTGTATTGATGTAATCTGCCTGAATGTGAGCTATTGTTTTTCTTGCTTGATATTGTCATATTCTTTTGTGTTGTATTATCTTGTATGTTGTTGTCTTGCTGCCTCGGGACTACAGGTGAAAATTAGCATTTATGCTATAAGCTGGCTCATTTACAGTCTGTACAGAAATGTTAGATTGTTCATTAATGTGCACTGTCCCGAATAAATAAAATAAATCCCTATAAAGTGGGAGTAAAATAAAAAGAACATTAGTTTGATTCACTGATAGTTACATTATCTATTTATCTATGTGGGTACAAATGTCCCACCAGAAGCTACAAAATGTCAGCAGGCCTGGACAGATTGGTTTACACAAAAATAACACCTACAGTGGTGCTCTTAAGTGAATGAACCCATGCTAAAGTGGACTAAAAAAGAGGAATAAAAATTTTGGAAATTGATCTTAATGCCTTAATTAAAAAAATAGGAAAAATCCAACCTTAAAAGGACACCAATTATCTTTGTGAATGAATAATGTATCGTAAATAAATAAATGTTCTTCCTTAAAATACAGGGGGCATAAGTCAGTACACCCCTATGTTAGATTCCCATAGAGGCAGGCAGACTTTTATTTTGAAAGGCCAGTTATTTCATGGATCCAGGATACTATGATCCTGATAAAGGTCCCTTGGTCCCCCCATCATCACATACCCTTCACCATACCCCCCCACATCATCACATCCCCTTCACCATACCCCCCCACATCATCACATACCCTTCACCATACCCCCCCGACATCATCACATCCCCTTCACCATACCCCCCCATCATCACATACCCTTCACCATACCCCCCCATCATCACATACCCTTCACCATACCCCCCACATCATCACATACCCTTCACCATACCCCCACATCATCACATACCCTTCACCATACCCCCCCATCATCACATACCCTTCACATCCCACTTTACATCTCACCATACCCCCATCATCATACCCATCACCCTTCACCATACCCCCATCATCATCACATACCCTTCACCATACCCCCCCATCATCACATACCCTTCACCATACCCCTCACATCATCACATCCCCTTCACCATACCTAGAGATTGGCATGGGGTACTTTCCACAAAATCATCTCTCAATGCAAATCAAACCAGCTGTTAGTCTAAGCATGGGTGTGTAAACGTATGTGCACCACTGAAAAAACTGACCACACAACCCCAATCCGTTTCCTTTTAATGGTTTACCTTTTGCATAGATAGCCTTGTGCAATTCTGTGTCACGTTGATAAGCAAATCTCAGTGACAAGGCTCTGAATGAATGTCTACCAGCCGATTCCCCTGAGTTCATGCCGTGCACTTAGATAATTAATAAAACAACTAAAAATACGTGAGCCCTTACATTCTGTGAAGCACGTGTGCGATGGCCACTCCACTCGTTAGGTCGTGCTTGCTGTTGCATGATGGCACCTGAAATGTCTGCAACTGAGAAACAAAGACATTAAGAATTATTGGAGTAACCTTTGATGAAGCTTATACATTTGAACCACACCTGTATTTTATTAAACTTGTATCCAAAACTAAACCAGAGACACATACTGTACATCTGGATGAACGCATGAATGGAGTTGACTCTTTGTGTGGAAAAAAACCTCCACGTATAAAAGTATAAACTCCTGTGGGCCACTGTTGTAAATAATAATAGGTGCATACTTTGACAAAAAAGATAACTTAAATAATAATAAAAAAAAGATGACTTTGTACACTTAAACACTATTAACCCACTGTCAGAAATTGCAGGTATATAGACAGGTTTTTTAGTCCCAATGTGCAGAACAAAGCTGTACAAAAATAGCTTTATACTTCATACTCTTTATTGATCCTCAATGGAGAAATTACAATTTACACTCTGTTGTTAGAACACACACAAACGTTTGTTTCACTATCTTTGTGGGGACCCGTCATTGACATAATGCATTCCCTAGCCCCTTACCCTAACCTTAACCATCACCACTAAATGCCTAACCTTAACCCTTACCCTCACCCTAACCAGAACCTCATTCTAACCCTAATCCTAAAACCAGGTCTTAACCCTCAAACAGACCTTTAACCTTGGGGGGGTCCAGCATTTTGGGCCCCACAAGGCTGTGCAGAACCCACAAGTATACTGGACTCCCTGGTTTTTGGACCCCACGAATATAGTAAAACACACACACACACACACACACACACACACACACACACACACACACACGAGATGTCACAGTGAGTGGGCTGAGACTGCTGAACAGGCGCCCTGAGCGGTTGGGGAGGGGGGGGGTCGGTGCCTTGCTCAAGAGCACCTTGGAACAGGAGGTGAACTGGCATCTCTCCTGCTATTAGCTGTAGCACAAATATGACAGGAGCATTATTTAGTTGGGTTTTAAACCTGCTTTTATCTTGATTATTTATTTGAGAGAGTATTTATTTGAATTCTCTCTCTCCCTCCCTGATTGGTGGAACCTTGAGTATTAGTATCAGATTTTGAAGTACTTGTATCCGTGTTTAGTATGTTTTCAGAGTTGTGTGTCATAATAGGCATCATATTCTTGCTGCAAAACTGAACCTAAATAGCAGGACTTTTGTCTAAACGCAGTCATTCTTTACAATACTTTAATGACAGTCACTAAGCAGTTTAGGGGATTACAGTCCTACTTAGCAAGCTATTAATATAAATGTAGTCCTACACTTGCCTCTGTGTGGGAAAAACTGCCAAACAAGTGGATTTTCCTTGGTGTTGAGGAGAAGTTTCTATGTTGGATAACCTACCATTACTGCAAAGTCTCTCAGCTTACACTAAGCTATTTGGGTTAGTCTACTTTGCTGACACCGCAGTCAGTTTGGTGCAGATAACAAGCTAACACACACCACCGAGACCGAACTTCCAATGTGTTTACCTAACGTTAGCTAGTTAGCTTGGCTAGCTAGCGATTAGCTTCCAAACACACAACTTTTGTAGCTGCCAACTGTTTATATGTTACCTACATAGCCAAGAAAGCAGCTATTTAGAGCTTAACCAAGCCCTCGCTTACAAAAGCGAAGATATATGTGCTCTTACATTGCCAACACCTGCTGTCACCTGTTAGCAGGCGGTTAGCCTCGCTAGGAAACTTAGCTAATATCAAACTTACCCAGGTTAACAGTGAATCACACAGCTCTGCTTTGTCCAGATTCATTGTGCTGTGCCCAGTTGAACCCACAGCAGCTCACAGAGAGGTGATGGACTTGGCTCTCAAGACTATTTTCTCCCCCGAAGTTTGTTACTCACTCCTTTACACTTTCCACGTCAGTCATTGTCCAGCCACGGCCTCCTGCTGAGTCTACCCCACTTCGCGTTTCTTCACCTCCTATTTTCCAAGCGAGCTTCCGTATTAAGAGCGTCCTCATGGAAACGGATTATGATGCGGGTCAGCTTGTCTGGCCATGAGATAATATGCCTATAATGATAATAACAAAACAAGGAAGCTATTTAAGCCCTGAATCTATCTATGTACCATGTATAACAGTTTTTATGAACTGATTTTTAGGGCTGTCCCCGATTTAAGGAAGTCGTCTAACACTCGTACTATTTTATGACTAGCCTAATTGATTAGTTGGTTTAATGGATAGATCTGTAAAACTGAGTTTCTCCACAAACAATCATGCAAAAGCACCACTTTAAACCATGTGTTTACCAGAGATACACTCTCTCATATACACTACCGGTCAGAAGTTTGGGGTCACTTAGAAATGTCCATTATAGACAGAATACCAGCTGACATCAGTTGCATTGTTTCTTTAACCAGGGCAGCAGTTTTCAGATTACGTCATGTGTTTACATGATTACAAAAGGGTTCTCCAATGTTTTCTCAGTTAGCCTTTTAAAATGATATCAGATTAGTAAACAGGATGGGCCTTTGTGCACATAATGTAATCTGAAAACTGCTGCCCTGATTAAAAAACAGGCATTCCCGGCATTTTAATTGTCTTACTCTGCTAAGTTTGTCATTAAGTGTTTGTCTTTTGATGTCGTTTTAGCCTAAACCACTGATTTGTAAGTGTATTTTATTTTTTATTGTATATATATATATATATGTACAGCACTTTGGTCAGCGCTAGCTGTTATTAAATGTGCTATAGAAATAAACTTGACTTACTTACTACTAGTAAACAGAATGTGCCTTTCTGCACATAATGTAATCTGAAAACTGCTGCCCTGATTAAAAAAAACAATGCAACTGGGCGTCCGGGTAGCTCAGTTGGTAGAGCGGGCGCCCATATATAGAGGTTTACACCTCAACGCAGCGGCCCAGGGTTCGGCTTCGACCTGTGGCCCTTTGCTGCGTGTCCTTCCCCCCTCTCTCTCCCCTTTCATGTCTTCTGCTGTCCTGTCATATAAAGGCTATCTGAGCTATCTGGACGCCCAGTTGCATTCTGTTTTTTAATCAGGGCAGCAGTTTTCAGATTACATTATGTGCATAAAGGCCCATCCTGTTCACTAATCTGATATCATTTTAAAAGGCTAACTGAGAAAACATTGGAGAACCCTTTTGTAATCATGTAAACACATGATGTAATCTGAAAACTGCTGCCCTGGTTAAAGAAACAATGCAACTGATCTCAGCTGGTATTCTGTCTATAATGGAGTGGAATGGACATTTCTAAGTGACCCCAAACTTTTGACCGGTTGTGTAGTTTCTTGGTAATTCAGCATAAAAGAAGCATTAAAAAATGATTAATCAAGTAAAGAAATCTTAGTCAACTAAGACAAAATGAACAATTCATTGACTAATGGACAAAGAAAGGGCAGCACTACTGATTTAGGATTTCTGTCTATGTTCATTGTCGGTTTTTGTATGTTTTATATGTTTACCATGTTATTTGTCAATAAATGAACATAATAATAGCTAAAATAAAAATAGCGTGCTCTCTTTTTGAGCTCTCATAATCACATTAACATTAAGTGCTGGCGACCTAAGCAAGAATTTCATGAATCTAATTTATTTACTCGTTATGTAACCAGGAAAACCTGTACATGAAAACATGTTTTTGAGTGAGTGTTCTGGCGAAGATGGGCAGCAATAACGACAAGTTATACAGACAAACATTAAACAGATTACACAAATAAATCACAATGTATTTAAAGAAAATCACCATTACAGATGCTTTACAATCAGGAATAACATTTCTAATCCACAAATGTACAAGATTTCACCCTCACATCCACCTAAAAGGTCTGTAGAAGCACCCAAGAGCCATCAAAAACCATAAAAAATAACTTACACCAATCCAAAATGATATTTTCTAATGATACTCAAACATCAACAATGCCCCTTAAACATCAGCAGCCATCAGAGAGAGCACTGGTTTCTAATGTAGACAAGCCTAATCTTCCACCTTAGTAGACAGACAGAACAGTAAGCTGCTATTCCAGTTTGTTTTCACATTTCAATAAGAAAATCCAACAATGAATGGTGCATGGCCAGCATCTCTTGCATCTAGCATCTAGGCCCCACTGTATTCTTTTTGTATTATTTAAAGTTCCTTAAAGCACCACTGGATGGCTCTATTTGACAAATACCTGATGCAAAACAGCCTGATGCACAGCTGGCTGCCCCAAAGCTTACACTGCACATGACAGGTGTTTGGTGACATCTGTCTGATAAGACATGTTCTCCAAGTAAGGGTGTAACTTCGGGTTCAAAATTGAAATTTTCTGCATTCTGGTGAATTTTTCTGCATCAATTTACGGTGCAAATGTCTCTATTTATGTAAAGGAAATTATAATAGTTTTTTTCTTGGACTACAGGCTGGCTGTGTGGGGTTCAGTGTGTATCCAGAGAGTGGGAATGTACTGACCAGTTCACACTGGTTTGTGATTTACCATACAGCTTAGAAAAAAAACGTTAGCAGGTTTCTGTCAAAATCCTCGCTCTCATATTATCAACATGATGTCACACACGTACTGTCTTTCCTTGGTAACCTGCGTTGCTCCCTGTCTACACGTTTCACTTCCTGCTTTCTTTGTCGCTGTCACAATTCAAACTACAGTGACCAATCGCAGTGAAACACTGCCCACATGCTTCCTGTTTACTTTGGCAAACCTCAAACCAGTGTGCCAAGTCCACTGTGCTTGTTGAGCACCTGCTTGCGATGTAATATCTGCCACGTTTCCGGTTCTTTCCAACCAAAACCAGTCTAGTCACAGCACAACCTTACATCTGGTCATACCATGTTTGTTTGGCCAGAGTTCCTGTTTGTCAAGATGGTTTTCCAGCCAGAGGAATGCACGTTTATTATATTGCATACCTCTATCCCACCAACTCTTGTTATCTTTGATTGTGTATTTATTTAATTCCAGGGCTGCAATTAAGAATTATTTTCATACTTGATTAATCTGTCGATTATTATGTCAATTAATCCATTAGTTGTTTGGTCTCTAAAATGTCAGAAAATGGTGAAAAATATAGCTCAGTGTTTCCCAAAAAGCCCAAGATGACGACCTCTTCTTTTGTCCACAACTCAAAGATATTCAGTTTACTGTCACAGAGGAGAGAAGATAGAGAGATAGATAGATAGATAGAGAGATAGATAGATAGATAGATAGAGAGATAGATAGATAGAGAGATAGAGAGATAGAGAGATAGATAGATAGATAGATAGATAGAGAGATAGATATAGATATACATCTATATATATATATATATATATGTTAATGCTGTTGTGTTTTCCTATTTGCTGTTGTGTTTTCCTATTTGCCGTCGTGTTTTCCTATTTGCTGTTGTGATTTGCACTTCAGGGCCACCGTACACATATAGAATATACATGAAGTAAAAGGATACAATATACATGAAATAATAATAGGATAGAATATAAGAACAAGTAGTTTAAAATATATACAAGTTGGGAATACAAATGTACAACTGTTGAACTAGTATTGATAAAGCTGTAGATAAACCTATTGTGCAAGGTGCAGTTGTGATGTACTGATGATGATACTAGAACATATTCACATTTAACGTGACTGTTAGGCCCACAGCATGTCAGTGGAAACACTGCTTCTTATTGAGGTGAACATCCAGTTTTATAATATTATACGTGCAGTTTGTTTGCTTTAGGACAGGGGGTCTCGAGTTGAGTAACCCAGGACTGGGAGGAAGTGAGCTTCATGACATGTGGGGGGGCTCAGCGGGGAAGTTAGTCACTCACAGAGGGATAGGTCAGGGCTGACTAACGCCTGCGCGGCAGGAGGTGTGTGCTATAAGCTCTAGCATGGCTCGAGCAGAGGACGACTATTTTTGGCCGGCTCCTCTTCCTCCATGCTAATTCCTCTTTTTACCCGTTCTCTCTTTCCTTATTCCCCAGATGTGTTTCCTTCCTGAAAGTCAAAAAGGCTTTACTTCTCCTCTTTTCCGACCCCACACTGACGCACTTGAGTCTCTCTGGGGAGGGGGGGGGGACTGGAAGGATGGAGGTGGGAGGGCCAGCAGCTAAGATTGAGTAATTATTCCTTCTTTTTTTTTAAGCTTGCGGTTTTTCGTCTTTGGAAAAAAAAGGAGATAGTTCCTTTTTTTGTAATTCTTTGAGTGCAAAGAGCAAACTACTGCAGTTCACACCCTACACCCTACGATGTCACATAGTTTTGTGAAAGGACACAGAAACGATGCATGCTTTACATACTTTCAAGCGCTCAAAAATGTGCTGTTGTTTTACGTGCATGTTTGACCTCTCCTGTGCAGAATGATGCATGCACAGTTTGACGCCAGACGTTCATCTGCTGAAGGAGGAAAGTTCCTCTGTGCTCACTTTAATTCTCAGTTTAACCCGTTTATGTATGAGCTTGATCACAACTACAACTATTCTTCACTTTTAGGCATTATATATTAAAACTGGAACACTAAAAAACTCAGTTTGTCTGCTCCGTTAGGACCATGTGGGTCTGGTTTGATTAGATTTTACACAGCCCATCAACTGTGATTAGTTTCAAATTCAAATGTTGAACTGGAAAAACACAGAGACAAACAAACAAATAACTAACAAAGGAGCAAACAAACACACTAACTAACTAACACTCTTCTAACTTTGGCAGAAAACAGTGTGTCCATGTTGGATCCCATCACTTATAGAAATAAACTGATTGAGAAAATGAGTTTTAAGGACCTTTATCAAATTATTTTGTCAAATGATTAACGGGGAACTATGCCGTTATTATTTTTTTTTAGCTTAATTGACTGAGCAGCTTTGGAGTCATTGGAAGGTTATATGACTTTTTGTTCGGGTTGAATGGTGGTCGTCTCGCTCCCCTCTATAACGCCTGTGAGCTGAAAAACCACCATGGCTTCACGGTACTGCACACATCCAGGAACCAGCTAGCTATAAGAAGAAGGTAGAGATGGAGGTTTTCACACTATCGTCATGGCCGAGCCGGGAAAAAAGAAGCAGAAAGCTAGGAAAGCATTGGAGGAGGAACAGAGAAAGAGGAAACAGCAGACTGACCGAGAGAGGAGTCAGACACGAGGAAACATAGGAGCTGTAGGGGGGGCTCTATAGAGAAACCTGTAGGGGGGGGCTCTATAGAGAAACCTGTAGGGGGGGCTCTATAGAGAAACCTGTAGGGGGGGCTCTGTAGAGAAACCTGTAGGGGGGGCTCTGTAGAGAAACCTGTAGGGGGGGCTCTATAGAGAAACCTGTAGGGGGGGCTCTATAGAGAAACCTGTAGGGGGCTCTATAGAGAAACCTGTAGGGGGCTCTATAGAGAAACCTGTAGGGGGGCTCTGTAGAGAAACCTGCCAGCAAAAAGAGAGAAAACAGCGGAGAAATTGCCAAAACTGCATAGCGCCCCTTTAAGTCTTAACAACATGTCTGAAGAGGGATCTTTACCAAGGGGGTTAGCTTCTCTCCACAACACGTAGCTCCTATGGCGCCATTTTGATGCTAACTAGCACTCACCCCCCGTTAGCATCCCATTGACTCCCATTCATTCTGACGTCACTTTGACAGAGAATACCTTTACATCTGAAGCGTTTA
>NC_135869.1:27620131-27635131 GCF_031162955.1 Sander vitreus | reverse complement strand
TACGTCCTGCTGCGTCCTGCTATGACCTGCCATGCTCTGCTGTGCCCTACTACGTCCTGCTACGCCCTGCCACGCTCTGCTGTGTCCTGCTACGTCCTGCTACGCCCTGCTGTGTCCTGCTACGTCCTGCTACGCCCTGCCATGCTCTTCTGTGTCCTGCTACGTCCTGCTATGCTCTGCTGTGTCCTGCTACGTCCTGCTACGCCCTGCTGTGTCCTGCTACGCCCTGCTATGCTCTGCTGTGTCCTGCTACGTCCTGCTACGCCCTGCTGTGTCCTGCTACGCCCTGCCACACTCTGCTGTGTCCTGCTACGTCCTGCTACATCTTGCTACGCCCTGCTGTGTCCTGCTACGTCCTGCTACGCCCTGCTGTGTCCTGCTATGTCCTGCTACGCCCTGCTATGCTCTGCTGTGTCCTGCTACGTCCTGCTACGCCCTGCTGTGTCCTGCTACGCCCTGCTATGCTCTGCTGTGTCCTGCTACGTCCTGCTACGCCCTGCTGTGTCCTGCTATGTCCTGCTACGTCCTGCTAAGCCCTGCCATGCTCTTCTGTGTCCTGCTACGTCCTGCTACGCCCTGCTGTGTCCTGCTACGCCCTGCTATGCTCTGCTGTGTCCTGCTACGCCCTGCTATGCTCTGCTGTGTCCTGCTACGTCCTGCTAAGCCCTGCCATGCTCTTCTGTGTCCTGCTACGTCCTGCTATGCCCTGCTATGCTCTGCTGTGTCCTGCTACGTCCTGCTACGCCCTGCCGTGTCCTGCTACGTCCTGCTACGCCCTGCTATGCTCTGCTGTGTCCTGCTATGTCCTGCTACGCCCTGCTATGCTCTGCTGTATCCTGCTACGCCCTGCTACGCTCTGCCGTGTCCTGCTATGTCCTGCTACGTCCTGCTAAGCCCTGCCATGCTCTTCTGTGTCCTGCTACGTCCTGCTATGCCCTGCTATGCTCTGCTGTGTCCTGCTACGTCCTGCTATGCCCTGCTATGCTCCTGCTGTGTCCTGCTACGCCCTGCTATGCTCTGCTGTGTCCTGCTACGTCCTGCTACGCCCTGCTATGCTCTGCTGTGTCCTGCTACGTCCTGCACGCCCTGCTATGCTCTGCTGTGTCCTGCTACGTCCTGCTACGCCCTGCCATGCTGTGCTGTGTCCTGCTACGTCCTGCTATGCCCTGCTATGCTCTGCTGTGTACTGCTACGTCCTGCTACGTCCTGCTACGCCCTGCTATGCTCTGCTGTGTCCTGCTATGTCCTGCTACGCCCTGCCATGCTCTGCAGTGCCCTGCTACGTCCTGTAACGCCCTGCAGTTCCCTGCTATGCTCTGCTGTGTCCTGCTACGTCCTGCTACGCCCTGCTATGCTCTGCCGTGTTCTGCTATGTCCTGCTATGCCCTGCCATGCTCTGCAGTGCCCTTCTATGTCCTGTAACGCCCTGCAGTGCCCTGCTACGCCATAAACTACTACAACTACTATTTCTAGTCATAGTTCCATTATCTTTATTGTGACTATTATTGCCGCTGTTCATCACACCCCCAACCAGCACCGTCAGACACCGCCCACCAAGAGCCTGGGTCTGTTCATGTTTCTCCCTAAAAGTAAGTTTTTCCTCACCACTAAATGCTTGCTTTTGGGGGAAATAACTGGAATTGTTGGGTCTCTGTAAATTATAGAGTGTGGTCTAGACCTACTCTATCTGTAAAGTGTCTTGAGATAACTCCTGTTATGATTTGATACTATAAATACAATTGAATGAATTTGAATGTGCCGTTGGCCAACCAAGAATTGAGTTTGTGCTTGAAGTTTGACATACATTTTTTTCTTCTTCTGTTTTTGATGATTTTTGAGTTTTTTCCCCCTGACTCTATTGATGTTTCTTTCCGAAAATAAACAATTTGTATATGGGCCAGTAAAAACTGACTTTGGGCAAGTAGACAAGTGAAGGAAAACCTTAACGTTGAACCCTGCACCTGGTGCTGAAATGTGCCAAACAAATAAAGCAGCCTTGCTTGCTTGTCTCGCTCCCGCTCGCTCTCTCTCTCTCTCTCTCTCTCTCTCTCTCTCTCTCTCTCTCTCTCTCTCTCTCTCTCTCTCTCTCTCTCTCTCTCTCTCTCTCTCATCTCTTCTCTCTCTCTCTCTCTCTCTCTCTCTCTCTCTCTCTCTCTCTCCCTCTCTCTCTCTCTCTCTCTCTCTATCTCTCTCTCTCTCTCTCTCTCTCTCTCTCTCTCTCTCCCCCACCAAACCGGATGTGGCTGCCCTCTCTCTCTCTCTCTCTCTGTCTCTCTCTCTCTCTCTCTCTCTCTCTCTCTCTCTCTCTCTCTCTCTCTCTCTCTCTCTCTCTCTCTCTCTCTCTCTCTCTCTCTCTCTCTCTCTCTCTCTCTCTCTCCCCCACCAAACCGGATGTGGCTGCCCTCTTTCTCTCTCTCTCTCTCTCTCTCTCTCTCTCTCTCTCTCTCTCCCTCTCCCTCTCTCTCTCTCTCTCTCTCTCTCCCTCCCTCCCTCCCTCCCTATCTCCCTCTCAAACACAAACAGGCAGCACATGGCCAGCGCGGGTGAGTCACAGTGGTCTGGTAACAAGTGCCTCTTCTCAGGGAGAGTCCCGCCATGTGTGCTTGTGATTAGGGCAAATCCCCCTGAGTGTATCAGGTGCACTTCTCCTCTGGGCAACGTGAGACTGTCGGTTTAATGACAACCGCGAGCAAAAGAAGTTTCAACTTTCATTGTCCTATAGTGTGTTGTTTTGGCACAGTTTTGACATGACACTTTGTGCATCTAATAATAGAAATATTGAAGTGTATTCTATGAGACACTGGGACTCTGGAGGATGCAGCTACTTGGATCTCTCGCTGACATGGGCTCACAGACCGTACGCAGAGAGGGCCGACCTGCCCAGAAGCGACCAGCTCTGTGCCAGCTACACACAATATGACCGCAGTATGCCGAGATAAGACAAAAAACAGATAAGGATTTGCATTGTGCTCAACTTTTTCAAAACTAAAATGCAGTGTTTTCCCTCGGTTTGTGGCAGACGTAGGTACGCCTATTTAGAATTGAGGGTCTATATCAGTATTGTAATATAATGAAGTACAAATACTTTGTTACTGTACGTAAGTAGGATTTTCAGGTATCTGTACTTTACTTAGTTATTTATATTATTGGAAACTTTCACTTTTACTTCGATACATTTCCACTAAGAATCTTCGTTACTCGTTACTTGCAAGACATGTTTTCGTACGTTGGAGTATGCTTCCAGATACCTTCTCTTCTCTGCTTCTCTTCATAGTCGTCAGATTCACCTACCAGCCCTCATAGAGCTGGCTCAGGTTTGCCTTGGACCAGTTCTTAGTTATGCTGTTATAGTTTTAGACTGTCGGGGGACTTCCTTTGTCACACTGAGCTCCTCTCTCCTCTCTCTTTCTATCTGTGTGCATCCATGTCCCAGAAATGCTTGTTACCAACCTAGCTCTGGGGAGATTATTCCCCGGAGTCCTTATGTTTTTTTCACCTTGCAGTTTTCCTTGGATAAGGGTGGCACCTAAATCATGGTTGCAGCTGTCGCCGTGGTCCTGCTCCGTGCCATGCTACACCCTGCCATGCTCTGCAGTGCCCTGCTACGTCCTGCTACGCTCTGCAGTGCCCTGCTACACCCTGCCATGCTCTGCAGTTCCCTGCTACGTCCTGCTACGCTCTGCAGTGCCCTGCTACGTCCTGCTACGCTCTGCAGTGTCCTGCTACACCCTGCCATGCTCTGCAGTGCCCTGCTACACCCTGCCATGCTCTGCGGTGCCCTGCTATGTCCTGCTATGCTCTGCAGTGTCCTGCTTCACCCTGCCATGCTCTGCGGTGCCCTGCTATGTCCTTCTACGCTCTGCAGTGCCCTGCTACACCCTGTAACGCTCTGCAGTGCCCTGCTACGCAACTACTATTTCTAGTCATAGTTCCATTATCTTTATTGTGACTATTATTGCCACTGTTCATCACACCCCGAACTGGCACCGTCAGACACCGCCTACCAAGAGCCTGGGTCTGTCCCAGGTTTCTCCCTAAAAGGGAGTTTTTCCTCACCACTGTCACACTAAATGCTTGCTCTTTGGGGGAATTACTGGAATTATTGGGTCTCTGTAAATCATAGAGTGTGGTCTAGACCTACTCTATCTGCAAAGTGTCCTGAGATAACTCCTGTTATGATTTGATACTATAAATACAATTGAATTGAACTTAAGTACAGTAAATATGGTATTGTAGATACTTTTACACAAGTATTGCTTTCAAGTACTTTATATAAGACTGGTCTATATAAATACAACTGCCTTGATTTTAATATGTTGCATTTTTCACTGTAGACTCCCTGCTGCACTTTCATACATCGTTGTTTATACTACACAAGCACTTTGAGCCTGTATACTCATTCATGTTTTATTTTCCTGCCATATAACGGGAGCAGATTCATCGCTGTCATCAGTTGCAAGCACCATATTATATCTGCAAATATCACCTCTTGAAGTGTGGCTCAAAGTTGTTTGAATACATTGTTATTTAGCGGTCATGAGTGCGATAATTATCGTGCAGGACTAACAACACTTAAGCCTGTTCCTCCCAGCACATGTTCACAAACACACCATCAACTGCAGTTTATGCTCCACCTTGTCCTCACGAGCCAGGTGTACTTTCTTCTTTACAGAAACACCCTACACACCCTTTTTAAGAATATTGTGTCCCAGAGCAGTGCTGCGTGTGTAACAGGACTTGGTGGCGTGGTTGTGCTGGGTCAGGGTGTGTCGGTAACAAGACTGGGCCTGCTATAGAAGGCCTGTTGTCCCTGTAGAGTGAGCCAGCAATGTCTGCAGAGAGTGAGTGAAGTTATTCGCCAAGACAGTGGTGGAATACAACTAAGTACATGTACTCCAGTACTGTACTAATGTATACATTTGAGGTACTTGTCCTTTACTTGAGTCTTCTCTTTTCATGCCACTTTCTGCTTCTACTCCGCTACATTTCAGAGAGAAATATTGGACTTTTTACTCCACTACGTTAATCAGACAGCTTTAGTTACTAGTTACTTTACACGTTAAGATTTCTGCACACAAAACACATGTAGTTTATAAAATCTGATGTTTGATTATAAATAAACCCAACAGTATAAAAGCCTTCAAGTCCAGCTGAGATGATTAGACCATTAAACACACAGCTGGTTGGATCCTTTCTAATTTTTTTAAAGTGTAAGATGTTTTTCTGCATTTTGTTGTATTTACTTTTAATACTTTAAGTACATTTTCCTGACGATACTTACATACGTTTACTTAAGTAACTTTTTCAATGCAGGACTTTGACTTGTGACAGAGCATTTTTACAGTGTGGTATTAGTACTTTTACTTAAGTAAAGGATCTGAATACTTCTTCCACCGCATCACTTCCAGTTCTCAGGTCTTTACACTGAGTTCCTGTTTCCCAAATAATTTCAAAATTCTTCTGTTGGTTTATAAAGCACTGAATGGCTTATATCTGATCTGCTCCATTATGAACCCCCCCCAGACCTCTCAGGTGGTCTGGGACAGGTCTCCTTGTTGTCCCCAGAGTCAGAACCAAACACGGAGACGCAGCGTTCAGTTTTCATGCTCCACATATCTGGATCAAACTCCCAGAAAACTGCAGCTCTGCTGCAACTCTCAGCTTTTTTTTGGGGATCATTTTTTTTTAATTATTATTTTTTTTTAAACTATTTTTCATACAGACATACAGAACAAATTCCACAATACGTGCCAGGTAATGTCAAGTGGTGCATAGAACAGATGAGCACAAATTGAACAAGAACCCATAACCCCTCTCCCCACTCCCCCCCACCCTCCGCGGTCTCCAGGAAAACTCTCAGCTCTTTTTAATCAAAGCTGAAGACTTTTCTGTTCGATGCTGCCTTTTTTAAAGTAAGTCTTCATTTCTTACACTGGACTCAAACCTTTCTTCTTCTATGTCATACCTGTCTTGTTCTATTTTAGCTGTTTAATAATATTCTCTTGAACCAATTCCTTTGTTGCTCTTTAATGATTTATGGAAATGTATTTGTTGCTGAAATGTGTTGTACAATAACGTATATTATTTCTTTCCTTGTTTGTCAAGCAATTCTAATTCTATTATGTTTCCATTCTTGTCTTTTCATAGTCATAGTTAATATTTAATAAGCTATTGCACTGTTCAATCCCTGCACTGTCTGTCTGTCTGTCTATCTGTCTATCTATCTATCTATATATATATATCTCTATCTATCTATCTATCTATCTCTCTCTATCTCTCTATCTATATATATCTCTCTCTATCTATCTATCTCTCTATCTATCTCTCTATCTATCTATATATATCTCTCTATCTCTCTCTCTATCTATCTATCTCTCTCTATCTCTCTATCTATATATATCTCTCTCTCTCTATATATCTATCTCTCTATCTATATATATCTCTCTCTATCTATCTATCTATCTATCTATCTATCTATCTATCTATCTATCTATCTCTCTATCTATATATCTCTCTCTATCTCTCTATCTCTCTATCTATATATATCTCTCTCTCTATCTATCTATCTAGCGGCCTTGCCTTAAAGGAATGATTACCAATAACTCTTTCAATGCATATAAGGGCATATGAGTGTTGCAATAAGATACACATGAAAAAAAAATGAACCTAGTGGACCTTTTCTTTACTAGCCACTGATAGCTGTCATTTTAAAAGCCACTCCTGACCGTTTGCTGGGCGTGAGAGTTATAAACACATGCCAAAAGAAAAATAGTCAACCACACCTTCAACCTTGCACAACTTCCCTATTCTTTAGGTCTGCACACTCTCAGCAAACACACCCAGACGAGCTTAACCCTTCGGTCCCTCGTTCGGCCTTTCTGCAGCCAAGCTCAGCTTTAATTGATGCCCTTCCCTAACAGCACCAAATTACACACAGCCGGGCTTTGTGGGCAGAGAGTGACTTGTCAACAAGTGTGGCCTGAGTGAAGCTGCGGCCCTTCACCCAGAGTGACACTCCACCTGACTCAGCAGCACACAGGCACTGTTTACTGGACCTGTCTACCGCAATCAACACGCATGCATCTGGCCTGGCTGTTAACCTCATCGCTGCTGAGAGAGAGGGAGGGAGACTGGGGGAGGGGGGATGATTGTCTCCCTCTTTGCCCATCCTCATCAGAGTGCATCCACTCACACAGGGCAACAAATTAGACTTGTATGCACAGTGCAAACACTTATTCATGCAAACACAGTTGAAGCATTTCCATGTATTATGCTGCTAAATTAAAACCTTTCATTTCATTTCAGCGTCTGCCCGTAATGCACAGCAAATCAAATTAAACTTCAATGTTCCAATTATAAATAGGCTACAAAAGTACAGTGACAATGAAAGACGTATTTAGGGCTGCATATATTTCAGTATATAAAAGCGGGCAGCTCTAACCAAGCAATCTGACTGGTTCATAGCCGTGATAATAACCACATACAACGGCGATGATTCTAATTCCTTTGCACAATAAGTATCACTCTGTGTCTGAGAAAAAAAATGTTAGACGTGAAGACATTTTCACCACATCGCATTTAGATATTTTGCTCATATCGTGCAGCCCTAAATATGAATCAAATATCCGTGTATGAGTTTTATTTTTTTGATTTAGAAAGACTTCTTAATGTCTGCATTCATGCTTGTTGCCCACTTGTTGTTCACCCATGTGTCAAGCTAGCGTGGACAGTCCAACTGAGACTGATCCATTCAGACAACCACCTATAGTGACTGATCTGTTCTCAGGTGAACTAACTGTCCCCTCGGCTCAGGGCCGCTCCGCTGACTCACACTCCGTGAGACGCAGCCGGCGGATGAGCTGAGAGAGTGAAAGCTGCTGAGCCCGCATGTTGTCTCATTACTGAAGGATCCATCATCCAGCATGAACTCGGGCTGAGCTTGTCATGTCTCTGATCTCTGTTTAGCAAAACCATAGTCTCGCATTGCCAGACCTTCCTCCACAGCACTGCGGAGGAAGGTCTGTCTAGTCCACACAGCATTCCTGGATGGGAGAAAAAACCTGCTCTGGTTTATTGACATTTCTTTAACCCTCCTATTGTCTATTTGACCCGTTTTCAAAGTTTCTATATCAGAACATTTGGGTTTCTTTCAAGCAAATTGCCCAAAAGTAACACAGAAGGTCCAAAAACGCTCTTAACAAGTCAAATTAAGGATCGGTTCACTACCTTAACTGAATATTGGGTGTTTTATTTAATTTCATAGCATTATTCTGACTAAACTTTGACAGTCTGTGATTATCTATCAACCTCCTCTGATCTTAAATATTAGTCAAAATAATGCATACTTTTGGCTTTTTTTTAACTCAAAAGTTAAAAAATAGTTATATTTCATATAGGCTACATGAGATTTATTGACCATAAATTTCAAAAATGAGTGAGAAAATAGTGGTAATAAGTTGCTGTTAGTGTACAGTGTACTGGTGGTAGTGGGAAATAAGTGCAGAAAACGTTGCAAAAAAACGGTGACGAACCAAAACGTTTAAAAAAGTGGCAAAATAAGTGAATAAAGTGTCAAAAAAATGTGTTAATTTTCCATTTTGACCCAGGACAACACAAGGGTTATACCAATCACAATCGTCTTGGGCACGGTGACGCTGCTAAATAGTCTCAGGAAGGAACTTGTTTTGGTGGAACATGTGGACGTTCAAAAGTAGTTTTAGTCGTGCAACAGAAACCTCAGATTGGACAGATAGTCTAGCTAGCTGTCTGGATTTACCCTGCAGAGATCTGAGGAGCAGCTAACCATAGTCCTCACACATCCACCAGAGGTTAGAACCCCCAACACAGAGACAGAGGAAGGTGAGCAGTAACGGAGTCCGGCCAGAGCCCGACACTCATACTAATGACACATGTACGATTGAAGGAAGGCATTCGGAAATGTCAACAGATGAGTGCATCAGTGTAAAAGGGGCAACAAGCACTAACCCTAACCCCATACCCCTAACCTACTCCTAACCATAACCCTAACCCCATACCCCTAACCCACTCCTACCCTAACCCTAACCCCATACCCCTAACCCTACTCCTACCCTACCCCTAACCCCATACCCCTAACCTACTCCTAACCATAACCCTAACCTACTCCTAACTCTAACCCCATACCCCTAACCCTACTCCTACCCTACCCCTAACCCCATACCCCTAACCTACTCCTAACCATAACCCTAACCTACTCCTAACCATAACCCCATAACCCTAACCTACTCCTAACCATAACCCCATAACCCTAACCCCATAACCCTAACCCCATACCCCTAACCCCATACCCCTACCCTACCCCTAACCCCATAACCCTAACGCCATACCCCTAACCCTACACCTACCCCTACCCCTAAACCCCTAACCCAATACCCCTAACCCTACCCATACCCAACACACCTAAACCCTAACCCTAACCCCCTATCCTTTAGTCTCCATTTCAACCATGTAGTCGTCGGACGCGTGGGGAGGCTTCTGGGATCCGAACACCCCTAACCCATAATCCTAACCCTAACCCTAATCCTCCACAGCGCTAGTCTGTGATTGAGAAGCTGAGTCAACCCTGAACATAAATGCAAAGACCTTTGAAGTTGCGATGGCTATAACAAGGTCACAACACACAGTAAAAGGTATGTCGTTGCTACAGAGAGATACATGCACAAAGAAGGAGTGATGGCACCTGTGGTTTGGGAGATAATTACAGGAGAGTGAATCAAGGTTCAGTTTGAAAGGTGTTTGAAAAGGGAGTTGTCACGGAGGATTAGAGCCTTGTTGAAGCGATAACTCCCACGACCTTTCAACTCCTGTTGTTGGGCCAGCCTGAATTCCTGGCTGCAGCGCTGCTCTCTCTAAAACACAGAGAGCCGATGATCTCACTCCCACTCCCAGCTCACAGTTACGCCACACGTGGGATAACTTGTCTGTAATCATCCTGGATTTAACTGTCTTCACCGATTACAGTTTAAGGTGCTAAAAACACGAGACAACTGGTGAAACTTCAGTCAAAGAAGTTTGTCATTCAAATAACTTTAGAAACCTTTCATATTTATATATGCATACAATAGAAAAGACAATCCAAGTGTCACACTACATCATAACTGTAACAGGTGTGTAAAGATGAGCATATTAGGGCCTTTTCACACAGGGAATGTGTGTCGTGCCTCGTAATTCCTTTTCAATAAGAGGCATGTGGGCAGGTATTGCGCAAAACTGTCGCGTTCGTGCTCGTCACATGCACATGCACATGCAAATCAATGAACGAGAGACTGATTCTTGCTGTTTGTGAGTTCCCTAAGATATAAAACTGGTTTCTAAACAGTTATCAGGACACAGACAGCAGGGCTTCTGCTTGTCAGAGCATCGGCACAACACTGGATTCATCAGGTAACGTCCGTAAGTATGACGATGCCAATTTAGCTAACTTTAGCTATCAACAATAGTTGTGGTTAGGAAAGACTAGTATTGCCACTATTTGTTATAAATGGACCTGTGATTAGGGATATATGATACCACAGTCAACTAGTGTACTTTCCGGACTGTCTCTCCAGAGTATGAGTCGCATCAGTCAAAAAATGTGTCATGAAGAGGAAAAAAATGAGTCACATTTATTTAGAAATTAATTTCACAAAATCCAAGACCAAGAACAGACATTTAATCTGGAAAGGCAAGTTATTAAACTACCCAACAGCCCCCAGAACAAGGGGCTGAATACGGTAGGTGTCCTCTATGTTAACGTAACACATTAACAGTTATTAAACTACCCAACAGCCCCCAGAACAAGGGGCTGAATACGGTAGGTGTCCTCTATGTTAACGTAACGTAGCAGCTCTGTTGACGAGCCTCTCCCAGCAGCACGTTGTTCAAGCACCCATCTGTGGACTCCTTCCTCCAGCTCTGGCCATCTGGATTTCAGCGCGACTAGCTTTCTTTGTTTTCTTCATTGCAGTGAGACTAACCTTTTCTCCAGTCCCTCACAAGTTTCTCTCTCACTCCAAACTCTCCTTCTGCTGCTCGATTACCGTTTTCGGCTGCGTGTTTTACTACCTGCAGTCTCCTGCAGCTTCTTTTCTTTCTCAGTTGTCTTTAGGAGCAGCATATAGTCGTCACAAGCCTAGAGCGCCTAGAGCGGCTGTAGACGGTAATGTTTTCAGCATGAAATAACATTTAAAACATGTTACATTATATATATTTTGATATATAAGTCGCACCTGACTATAAGTCGCAGGACCAGCCAAAGTATGAAAAAAAGTGCGACTTATAGTCCGGAAAATACGGTAATGTCATTCAGTTGTACCGGCAGCCGGCAGGGATACAGTAGTGCACAGAATCCCCATGGTTACTGCACACTGATCGCCTGGCGTTTCCTCGCGAAGCGCTGTCCGCCTGTTAGTACGAGTCCACATACGCGTAGTTTTCACGGATGGGATCGCCCCGCTTCCCAGTATTGCACGCTAGTGGGATTGCCACCGGTTTCTCTTCACTGACCAATGACGAGCAAACAAAACTAGTCTACACCCTCCTACAACCGCGACGGCTGCAGCTGATTGGACGAACCCGTCACGTGGAGCTGGCAGCTCCCGGATTTCAAAAACTGACCATAATGGCGGCTCGTTCGGAACACAATCTCTTATTTTACGAAGATAGTTCACCGTAACGTGTTTCTGAAAACATTTGAAGAGAGAAACAGGCCGTGCAGCTGCTGAATCTGTCTTCATTTCAGATCAACAAAGGTCAGTTTAGAAGGTTTTCGGCAGCTTTTGAGAGGCGTTGCACGGCTGCTCCCATAATGACTGACAATGGACACACACCTTGTCTGTTCACATGAGGAGCGCAGTGACCCCCGCGCATCCAAGAGACTACGCAGGCGAGGTGTCGCTCCCCGTGTGAAAAGCCCTTTAGGCTGCATTTAAAAAAATGGAGCCCCAAAGTGTTCAATATTACAATAATTCAACATTTCAAGCAACTATTAAAACTCTAAATATCATCATTAAATGACATTTTCATCATTATTTATCATAATAACAGAATGTTAGGCAATTGGAGTTCATTTTTATGTAATTATAGAGATATTAGTTTTACGATGCTATATAAAAAAGTCATTTCACTTTTAATAATTACCGATTTGTCTTTTTATATCGTTGTATTTGTTTACGTTCGTAAATAGTCACTCCGAGCACAAGAGCACACTCTGGCACAAGCGGATCGTTCATAAAAAAGAAATAAAAATGTCATAATGAGATGAAAACAGAATTACTATACATGCGCTTAAAGACAGGATCCGCCCTGACAGCAAGACAGGAGTGGTGTATGACATCATGATGACATCACATGAAACAGCTGTGGGAAACAAAACATCAGTTAAACAGCAGACAACATCGGCCGTGCTGTGTGAGCAGCAGACCAAATCCGCTCACAGCATCAACCGTGACAAGGGCCAAAGGTCACCGGGAGTCTTTGGATGACAAGAGGAAGAAGAGAAGAAGGCCTTCTGAAGCTGACACTAAAGAACCTCTTTATTAAAAAAAAATATGACGTGACAGTATCAGGCCGCACTCACACTTGGCCTAGTTACACCGTGCCCAGAGCACGTTTGTACCCAAAGTCCAGTTTGTTTGACTACTGCATGTGTCAAACTCAATGATCTGGCCCGCATGTCAAAATAAAGTGGAAACTGTTTTTCAAACTGCAATTATGCAACACTGAGAGCAGAATTTGGCAGATTTGCAAACTTTGTGACTCAACAATTCCCACAGAACCAGTGAGTTTATATTCAGGCTGTTAAACAAGTTATTGTGAGTTGGCTGTATGGTAGCCTGCTTAAAAGGTCCCATGGCATGAAAATGTCACTTTATGAGGTTTTTTAACATTAATATGAGTTCCCCCAGCCTGCCTATGGCCCCCCCAGTGGCTAGAAATGGTGATAGGTGTAAACTGAGCCCTGGGTATCCTGCTCTGCCTTTGAGGAAATGAAAGCTCAGATGGGCCGATCTGGAATCTTCCCTTTATGACATCATAAGGGGAAAGGTTACCTCCCCTTTCTCTGCTTTGCCCACCGCCCACAGCTGCCCAGAGAATTTGGCCCCCCCATGAGGAAATAGAGCTACAACCGTGGCCGCAAGCTGGTCAAGGCCACACCCCCCCCCTCCACCTTGCCCCCCCCTCTCTCCTCCTCAATAGCATTTAAAGCTACAGACACAGAAATGGCCCATCCTAAGGAAAGCTCATTGTGGGACTGGCACTAGTGGCTGTAATTCTGCACCAAGGCTGAATTTCGGGAAAGACACTTCAGATACAGTATTAGGGGACCACTAAGGTCTATATAAAAGAGACTTCAGATACAGTATTAGGGGACCACTAAGGCCTATATAAAAGAGACTTCAGATACAGTATTAGGGGACCACTAAGGCCTATATAAAAGAGACTTCAGATACAGTATTAGGGGGACCACTAAGGTCTATATAAAAGAGACTTCAGATACAGTATTAGGGGACCACTAAGGTCTATATAAAAGAGACTTCAGATACAGTATTAGGGGACCACTAAGGTCTATATAAAAGAGACTTCAGATACAGTATTAGGGGACCACTAAGGTCTATATAAAAGAGACTTCAGATACAGTATTAGGGGACCACTAAGGTCTATATAAAAGAGACTTCAGATACTGTATTAGGGGACCACTAAGGTCTATATAAAAGAGACTTCAGATACAGTATTAGGGGACCACTAAGGTCTATATAAAAGCATCCAAAAAGCAGCATGTCATAGGACCTTTACATTAAAAGTTAGTGTCCCACTCTTGCACACAACATACTGTACACACTAGTTCCATGTAGGTTCAATGCCATAAAATCACCATTTAACTACTTTGTAATGGCTTGTTTGTGCCCCCAAAAAACCCATTTATGAAGTTCTTGAAGTGGCTTAAAACCTGTGTGGTCTATTAAAATCTCTTTGGGAAACATAAAACTAAGCAGCTCATATGATTTGATCCTCTAATCCCTTTAAGATGAACCGTGAATTAATCTGACCGTTGGTAAATCCCAACCTCACCGGAAGTGATATACAAAAAAGACCTGGTTATGATGCAGAACAAAGGCTGATCCTTTTCACACGCAGACATCTATTCATGTCAACAAAACTTCCAAATGTCCGCCTGACATAATTAGACCCATTGGCAGGATTTGGCCCCCTACGGAGACGGACGAAACAATCAAACAGACAAACATTAACCCAGGCTCTGACCCGGCAGCTTGTCAAGAAGATGAACTGGAGAGAGAAAAAAACAAAAAGAACTGCATTCCAGTTCCCGTAAACCAGGAAAGGGGGAGGGAGGGGGGATGTTGGGAAGTTTGGTGAGTCATCACTTTTTCTTTTCTACCGGCAGCTCCCCCATTTTTGGCACTGCAACCCCGAGCTTGAATACGTCCACGGCAGATTGCCCCGTCATGCTTTCAATGGGCCCCTCTTGAGTCTTGACAAGCGTCTCACACTGAACGCTAACAGCCAGAGTCGCAGCTGCCTGCACGGCTGTCACCATCATAAGCTCTCTTTGTTGATCCTTCACTTTGAAACCCGAGGAGATAACAAGTCAAGACTTACAGCATTAACAAAAAAAAGAAGAAACGTGCAATGACTTGAACCACTGCTGGCTCAGATTTATAGGTTGTCACTCAGGTTTGTTCTTGTAACAGAAGTGCTAAAAGAGCTTCTCAGGTCGGATACAGCGGGCGATGTGAGTCAGTGGGTAACTGCCACCATGCTGAGAATTTATTACTTGCTAACTTCATCTTGTGTGACAATAACATGCTGACGAATGCTTGTAAAACGATTACAGTGCTCAAATAGAGGAGCTCTATACAGCACTTTTTTTTCATAATGGAAAGTGATTAAAATCTCGTCGAGAAAACCACAGATTTTATTGCTTGACTTTCTTCTATTTTTATGTCAGCTCTTTTGTGTGAC
>NC_135869.1:27612631-27615131 GCF_031162955.1 Sander vitreus | reverse complement strand
TTTTAACAGATTTTTAATGTTTTATGTAAAGCACTTTCAGGGTTCAACAGTAAGGGTTGCCTGATGGCCAGGGGAACTGGGCATCGTTAGATTACATCCTTATGCATCGCTTTCTGCCAGGACTGTTACGGGATTTTCCCAAACCACGGAAGAGACATCGACACAGCGGTAGCGGTAGCAGCAGAGAGTAGAAGCCATCAGGCAAGTGCTATTTAAATAAACTCCTGGTGTACTTACAAACTTTTCCAATGCCTCGTTTTATGAATACAGAACCTATGTGTACTACTGGTGAAGTTTGGTACCATTCCGGGCATTATTAATGGGGTTATTTATGAGATACATCGTTGGATCCATTAGCGCCTGATAGCATTAACTCGCCCAATGTTAGACTCTGTGTTTGGCTCAAGGTCATGTAGCAAAGGACTCTAGGGTGAAATTACTCCGAAACCATCCCTTTAATGATATGATTTTTAATGATGTCTTCTTTTTTGTACGCAGCATGTTTCTTCGGATTAGATGGCACCCTAAATCATGGTTGCAGGTGTCCCGGTGGTCCCTGCCCCACGCCCTGCTGTGCCCTCGCACACCCTGCTATGCTCTGCAGTGCCCTGCTACGTCCTGCTACGTCCTGCTGCGTCCTGCTACGCCCTGCCACGCTCTGCTGTGTCCTGCTACGTCCTGCTACATCCTGCTACGCTCTGCTGTGTCCTGCTACGTCCTGCTACATCCTGCTACGCCCTGCTGTGTCCTGCTACGTCCTGCTACGCCCTGCCATGCTCTTCTGTGTCCTGCTACGTCCTGCTATGCTCTGCTGTGTCCTGCTACGTCCTGCTACGCCCTGCTGTGTCCTGCTACGCCCTGCCACGCTCTGCTGTGTCCTGCTACGTCCTGCTACATCCTGCTACGCCCTGCTGTGTCCTGCTACGCCCTGCCACGCTCTGCTGTGTCCTGCTACGATCCTGCTACGTCCTGCTACGCCCTGCTGTGTCCTGCTACGTCCTGC
This sequence comes from Sander vitreus, assembly GCF_031162955.1. Classification (NCBI taxonomy): domain Eukaryota; kingdom Metazoa; phylum Chordata; class Actinopteri; order Perciformes; family Percidae; genus Sander; species Sander vitreus. Next base: position 27,614,128 of record NC_135869.1, on the reverse strand, counting down.
TACTGCTCTGCCATGCTATGCTCTGCTACGTCCTGCTACACCCTGCTATGCTCTGCTGTGTCCTGCTATGTCCTGCTACGCCCTGCCATGCTCTGCAGTGCCCTGCTACGTCCTGTAACGCCCTGCATTGCCCTGCTATGCTCTGCTGTGTCCTGCTACGTCCTGCTACGCCCTGCTATGCTCTGCTGTGTCCTGCTATGTCCTGCTACGCCCTGCCATGCTCTGCAGTGTCCTGCTACGTCCTGTACGCCCTGCAGTGCCCTGCTATGCCCTAAAGCTACTACAACTACGATTTCTAGTCACTGTTCCATTATCTTTGTGTGACTATTATTGCGCTGTTACGTCCTGCTAGGGTCCTGCTATGACCCTGCCATGCTCTGCTGTGCCCTACTACGTCCTGCTACGCCCTGCCACGCTCTGCTGTGTCCTGCTACGTCCTGCTACGCCCTTGCTGTGTCCTGCTACGTCCTGCTACGCCCTGCCATGCTCTGCTGTGTCCCTGCTACGTCCTGCTATGCTCTGCTGTGTCCTGCTACGTCCTGCTACGCTCCTGCTGTGTCCTGCTACGCCCTGCCATGCTCTGCTGTGTCCTGCTATGTCCTGCTACATCCTGCTATGCTCTGCTGTATCCTGCTACGCCCTGCCACGCTCTGCCGTGTCCTGCTACGTCCTGCTACATCCTGCTACGCCCTGCTGTGTCCTGCTACGTCCTGCTACGCTCTGCCATGCTCTTCTGTGTCCTGCTACGTCCTGCTACGCCCTGCTGTGTCGCTGCTACGTCCTGCTAAGCCCTGCTGTGTCCTGCTATGTCCTGCTACGCCCTGCTATGCTCTGCTGTGTCCTGCTACGTCCTGCTACGCCCTGCTATGCTCTGCTGTGTCCTGCTACGTCCTGCTAAGCCCTGCCATGCTCTTCTGTGTCCTGCTACGTCCTGCTACGCCCTGCTGTGTCCTGCTACGCCCTGCTATGCTCTGCTGTGTCCTGCTACGTCCTGCTACGCCCTGCTATGCTCTGCTGTGTCCTGCTACGTCCTGCTAAGCCCTGCCATGCTCTTCTGTGTCCTGCTACGTCCTGCTATGCTCTGCTGTGTCCTGCTACGTCCTGCTACGCCCTGCCGTGTCCTGCTACGTCCTGCTACGCCCTGCTATGCTCTGCTGAGTCCTGCTACGTCCTGCTACGCCCTGCTATGCTCTGCTGTGTCCTGCTACGTCCTGCTACGCCCTGCTGTGTCCTGCTATGTCCTGCTACGTCCTGCTAAGCCCTGCCATGCTCGTCTGTGTCCTGCTACGTCCTGCTATGCCCTGCTATGCTCTGCTGTGTCCTGCTACGTCCTGCTATGCCCTGCTATGTCCTGCTGCGTCCTGCTCACGCCCTGCTATGCCCTGCTGTGTCCTGCTACGTCCTGCTACGCCCTGCTATGCTCTGCTGTGTCCTGCTACGTCCTGCACGCCCTGCTATGCTCTGCTGTGTCCTGCTACGTCCTGCTACGCCCTGCCA
>NC_135869.1:27600131-27610131 GCF_031162955.1 Sander vitreus | reverse complement strand
TGCTACGCTCTGCGGTGCCCTGCTACACCCTGCCATGCTCTGCAGTTCCCTGCTACGTCCTGCTACGCTCTGCAGTGCCCTGCTACGTCCTGCTACGCTCTGCAGTGTCCTGCTACACCCTGCCATGCTCTGCAGTGCCCTGCTACACCCTGCCATGCTCTGCGGTGCCCTGCTATGTCCTGCTATGCTCTGCAGTGTCCTGCTTCACCCTGCCATGCTCTGCGGTGCCCTGCTATGTCCTTCTACGCTCTGCAGTGCCCTGCTACACCCTGTAACGCTCTGCAGTGCCCTGCTACGCAACTACTATTTCTAGTCATAGTTCCATTATCTTTATTGTGACTATTATTGCCACTGTTCATCACACCCCCGAACTGGCACCGTCAGACACCGCCTACCAAGAGCCTGGGTCTGTCCCAGGTTTCTCCCCTAAAAGGGAGTTTTTCCTCACCACTGTCACACTAAATGCTTGCTCTTTGGGGGAATTACTGGAATTATTGGGTCTCTGTAAATCATAGAGTGTGGTCTAGACCTACTCTATCTGCAAAGTGTCTTGAGATAACTCCTGTTATGATTTGATACTATAAATACAATTGAATTGAACTTAAGTACAGTAAATATGGTATTGTAGATACTTTTACACAAGTATTGCTTTCAAGTACTTTATATAAGACTGGTCTATATAAATACAACTGCCTTGATTTTAATATGTTGCATTTTTCACTGTAGACTCCCTGCTGCACTTTCATACATCGTTGTTTATACTACACAAGCACTTTGAGCCTGTATACTCATTCATGTTTTATTTTCCTGCCATATAACGGGAGCAGATTCATCGCTGTCATCAGTTGCAAGCACCATATTATATCTGCAAATATCACCTCTTGAAGTGTGGCTCAAAGTTGTTTGAATACATTGTTATTTAGCGGTCATGAGTGCGATAATTATCGTGCAGGACTAACAACACTTAAGCCTGTTCCTCCCAGCACATGTTCACAAACACACCATCAACTGCAGTTTATGCTCCACCTTGTCCTCACGAGCCAGGTGTACTTTCTTCTTTACAGAAACACCCTACACACCCTTTTTAAGAATATTGTGTCCCAGAGCAGTGCTGCGTGTGTAACAGGACTTGGTGGCGTGGTTGTGCTGGGTCAGGGTGTGTCGGTAACAAGACTGGGCCTGCTATAGAAGGCCTGTTGTCCCTGTAGAGTGAGCCAGCAATGTCTGCAGAGAGTGAGTGAAGTTATTCGCCAAGACAGTGGTGGAATACAACTAAGTACATGTACTCCAGTACTGTACTAATGTATACATTTGAGGTACTTGTCCTTTACTTGAGTCTTCTCTTTTCATGCCACTTTCTGCTTCTACTCCGCTACATTTCAGAGAGAAATATTGGACTTTTTACTCCACTACGTTAATCAGACAGCTTTAGTTAGTAGTTACTTTACACGTTAAGATTTCTGCACACAAAACACATGTAGTTTATAAAATCTGATGTTTGATTATAAATAAACCCAACAGTATAAAAGCCTTCAAGTCCAGCTGAGATGATTAGACCATTAAACACACAGCTGGTTGGATCCTTTCTAATTTTTTAAAGTGTAAGATGTTTTTCTGCATTTTGTTGTATTTACTTTTAATACTTTAAGTACATTTTCCTGACGATACTTACATACGTTTACTTAAGTAACTTTTTCAATGCAGGACTTTGACTTGTGACAGAGCATTTTTACAGTGTGGTATTAGTACTTTTACTTAAGTAAAGGATCTGAATACTTCTTCCACCGCATCACTTCCAGTTCTCAGGTCTTTACACTGAGTTCCTGTTTCCCAAATAATTTCAAAATACTTCTGTTGGTTTATAAAGCACTGAATGGCTTATATCTGATCTGCTCCATTATGAACCCCCCAGACCTCTCAGGTGGTCTGGGACAGGTCTCCTTGTTGTCCCCAGAGTCAGAACCAAACACGGAGACGCAGCGTTCAGTTTTCATGCTCCACATATCTGGATCAAACTCCCAGAAAACTGCAGCTCTGCTGCAACTCTCAGCTTTTTTTTGGGATCATTTTTTTTAATTATTATTTTTTTTTTTTTAAACTATTTTTCATACAGACATACAGAACAAATTCCACAATACGTGCCAGGTAATGTCAAGTGGTGCATAGAACAGATGAGCACAAATTGAACAAGAACCCAAAACCCCTCTCCCACCCCCCCACCCTCCGCGGTCTCCAGGAAAACTCTCAGCTCTTTTTAATCAAAGCTGAAGACTTTTCTGTTCGATGCTGCCTTTTTTAAAGTAAGTCTTCATTTCTTACACTGGACTCAAACCTTTCTTCTTCTATGTCATACCTGTCTTGTTCTATTTTAGCTGTTTAATAATATTCTCTTGAACCAATTCCTTTGTTGCTCTTTAATGATTTATGGAAATGTATTTGTTGCTGAAATGTGTTGTACAATAACGTATATTATTTCTTTCCTTGTTTGTCAAGCAATTCTAATTCTATTATGTTTCCATTCTTGTCTTTTCATAGTCATAGTTAATATTTAATAAGCTATTGCACTGTTCAATCCCTGCACTGTCTGTCTGTCTGTCTATCTATCTATCTATCTATATATATATATCTCTATCTATCTATCTATCTATCTATCTATCTATCTATCTATCTATATATATATATCTCTCTCTATATATATATCTCTCTCTCTATCTATCTATCTATCTATCTCTCTATCTATCTATATATATATCTCTCTCTCTATATATATATCTCTCTCTCTATCTATCTATCTATCTCTCTCTCTCTATATATCTCTCTCTCTATCTATATATATCTCTCTCTCTATCTATCTATCTATATATCTCTCTCTCTATCTATCTATCTATCTATCTATCTATCTATCTATCTATCTATCTATCTCTCTAGCGGCCTTGCCTTAAAGGAATGATTACCAATAACTCTTTCAATGCATATAAGGGCATATGAGTGTTGCAATAAGATACATATGAAAAAAAAATGAACCTAGTGGACCTTTTCTTTACTAGCCACTGATAGCTGTCATTTTAAAAGCCACTCCTGACCGTTTGCTGGGCGTGAGAGTTATAAACACATGCCAAAAGAAAAATAGTCAACCACACCTTCAACCTTGCACAACTTCCCTATTCTTTAGGTCTGCACACTCTCAGCAAACACACCCAGACGAGCTTAACCCTTCGGTCCCTCGTTCGGCCTTTCTGCAGCCAAGCTCAGCTTTAATTGATGCCCTTCCCTAACAGCACCAAATTACACACAGCCGGGCTTTGTGGGCAGAGAGTGACTTGTCAACAAGTGTGGCCTGAGTGAAGCTGCGGCCCTTCACCCAGAGTGACACTCCACCTGACTCAGCAGCACACAGGCACTGTTTACTGGACCTGTCTACCGCAATCAACACGCATGCATCTGGCCTGGCTGTTAACCTCATCGCTGCTGAGAGAGAGGGAGGGAGACTGGGGGAGGGGGGATGATTGTCTCCCTCTTTGCCCATCCTCATCAGAGTGCATCCACTCACACAGGGCAACAAATTAGACTTGTATGCACAGTGCAAACACTTATTCATGCAAACACAGTTGAAGCATTTCCATGTATTATGCTGCTAAATTAAAACCTTTCATTTCATTTCAGCGTCTGCCCGTAATGCACAGCAAATCAAATTAAACTTCAATGTTCCAATTATAAATAGGCTACAAAAGTACAGTGACAATGAAAGACGTATTTAGGGCTGCATATATTTCAGTATATAAAGCGGGCAGCTCTAACCAAGCAATCTGACTGGTTCATAGCCGTGATAATAACCACATACAACGGCGATGATTCTAATTCCTTTGCACAATAAGTATCACTCTGTGTCTGAGAAAAAAAAATGTTAGACGTGAAGACATTTTCACCACATCGCATTTAGATATTTTGCTCATATCGTGCAGCCCTAAATATGAATCAAATATCCGTGTATGAGTTTTATTTTTTTGATTTAGAAAGACTTCTTAATGTCTGCATTCATGCTTGTTGCCCACTTGTTGTTCACCCATGTGTCAAGCTAGCGTGGACAGTCCAACTGAGACTGATCCATTCAGACAACCACCTATAGTGACTGATCTGTTCTCAGGTGAACTAACTGTCCCCTCGGCTCAGGGCCGCTCCGCTGACTCACACTCCGTGAGACGCAGCCGGCGGATGAGCTGAGAGAGTGAAAGCTGCTGAGCCCGCATGTTGTCTCATTACTGAAGGATCCATCATCCAGCATGAACTCGGGCTGAGCTTGTCATGTCTCTGATCTCTGTTTAGCAAAACCATAGTCTCGCATTGCCAGACCTTCCTCCACAGCGCTGCGGAGGAAGGTCTGTCTAGTCCACACAGCATTCCTGGATGGGAGAAAAAAACCTGCTCTGGTTTATTGGCATTTCTTTAACCCTCCTATTGTCTATTTGACCCGTTTTCAAAGTTTCTATATCAGAACATTTGGGTTTCTTTCAAGCAAATTGCCCAAAAGTAACACAGAAGGTCCAAAAACGCTCTTAATTATACCTTAACTGAATATTGGGTGTTTTATTTAATTTCATAGCATTATTCTGACTAAACTTTGACAGTCTGTGATTATCTATCAACCTCCTCTGATCTTAAATATTAGTCAAAATAATGCATACTTTTTGGCTTTTTTTTAACTCAAAAGTTAGATATCATTTCATATAGGCTACATGAGATTTATTGACCATAAATTTCAAAAAATGAGTGAGAAAATAGTGGTAATAAGTTGCTGTTAGTGTACAGTGTACTGGTGGTAGTGGGAAATAAGTGCAGAAAACGTTTAAAAAAGTGGCAAATAAGTGAATAAAGTGTCAAAAAAATGTGTTAATTTTCCATTTTGACCCAGGACAACACAAGGGTTATACCAATCACAATCGTCTTGGGCACGGTGACGCTGCTAAATAGTCTCAGGAAGGAACTTGTTTTGGTGGAACATGTGGACGTTCAAAAGTAGTTTTAGTCGTGCAACAGAAACCTCAGATTGGACAGATAGTCTAGCTAGCTGTCTGGATTTACCCTGCAGAGATCTGAGGAACAGTTAACCATAGTCCTCACACATCCACCAGAGGTTAGAACCCCCAACACAGAGACAGAGGAAGGTGAGCAGTAACGGAGTCCGGCCAGAGCCCGACACTCATACTAATGACACATGTACGATTGAAGGAAGGCATTCGGAAATGTCAACAGATGAGTGCATCAGTGTAAAAGGGGCAACAAGCACTAACCCTAACCCCATACCCCTAACCCTACTCCTACCCTACCCCTAACCCCATACCCCTAACCTACTCCTAACCATAACCCTAACCCCATACCCCTAACCCTACTCCTACCCTAACCCCTAACCCCATACCCCTAACCCTACTCCTAACCATAACCCTAACCTACTCCTAACTCTAACCCCATACCCCTAACCCTACTCCTACCCTACCCCTAACCCCATACCCCTAACCTACTCCTAACCATAACCCTAACCTACTCCTAACCATAACCCCATAACCCTAACCTACTCCTAACCATAACCCCATAACCCTAACCCCATAACCCTAACCCCATACCCCTAACCCTACCCCTACCCTACCCCTAACCCCATAACCCTAACGCCATACCCCTAACCCTACACCCTACCCCCTACCCCCTAAACCCCCTAACCCAATACCCCTAACCCTACCCATACCCAACACACCTAAACCCTAACCCTAACCCCCCATCCTTTAGTCTCCATTTCAACCATGTAGTCGTCGGACGCGTGGGAGGCTTCTGGGATCCGAACACCCCTAACCCATAATCCTAACCCTAACCCTAATCCTCCACAGCGCTAGTCTGTGATTGAGAAGCTGAGTCAACCCTGAACATAAATGCAAAGACCTTTGAAGTTGCGATGGCTATAACAAGGTCACAACACACAGTAAAAGGTATGTCGTTGCTACAGAGAGATACATGCACAAAGAAGGAGTGATGGCACCTGTGGTTTGGGAGATAATTACAGGAGAGTGAATCAAGGTTCAGTTTGAAAGGTGTTTGAAAAGGGAGTTGTCACGGAGGATTAGAGCCTTGTTGAAGCGATAACTCCCACGACCTTTCAACTCCTGTTGTTGGGCCAGCCTGAATTCCTGGCTGCAGCGCTGCTCTCTCTAAAACACAGAGAGCCGATGATCTCACTCCCACTCCCAGCTCACAGTTACGCCACACGTGGGATAACTTGTCTGTAATCATCCTGGATTTAACTGTCTTCACCGATTACAGTTTAAGGTGCTAAAAACACGAGACAACTGGTGAAACTTCAGTCAAAGAAGTTTGTCATTCAAATAACTTTAGAAACCTTTCATATTTATATATGCATACAATAGAAAAGACAATCCAAGTGTCACACTACAGCATAGCTGTAACAGGTGTGTAAAGATGAGCATATTAGGGCCTTTTCACACAGGGAATGTGTGTCGTGCCTCGTAATTCCTTTTCAATCAGAGGCATGTGGGCAGGTATTGCGCAAAACTGTCGCGTTCGTGCTCGTCACATGCACATGCACATGCAAATCAATGAACGAGAGACTGATTCTTGCTGTTTGTGAGTTCCCTAAGATATAAAACTGGTTTCTAAACAGTTATCAGGACACAGACAGCAGGGCTTCTGCTTGTCAGAGCATCGGCACAACACTGGATTCATCAGGTAACGTCCGTAAGTATGACGATGCCAATTTAGCTAACTTTAGCTATCAACAATAGTTGTGGTTAGGAAAGACTAGTATTGCCACTATTTGTTATAAATGGACCTGTGATTAGGGATATATGATACCACAGTCAACTAGTGTACTTTCCGGACTGTCTCTCCAGAGTATGAGTCGCATCAGTCAAAAAAATGTGTCATGAAGAGGAAAAAAAATGAGTCACATTTATTTAGAAATTAATTTCACAAAATCCAAGACCAAGAACAGACATTTAATCTGGAAAGGCAAGTTATTAAACTACCCAACAGCCCCCCAGAACAAGGGGCTGAATACGGTAGAGTGTCTCTATGTTAACGTAACACATTAACAGTTATTAAACTACCCAACAGCCCCCAGAACAAGGGGCTGAATACGGTAGGTGTCCTCTATGTTAACGTAACGTAGCAGCTCTGTTGACGAGCCTCTCCCAGCAGCACGTTGTTCAAGCACCCATCTGTGGACTCCTTCCTCCAGCTCTGGCCATCTGGATTTCAGCGCGACTAGCTTTCTTTGTTTTCTTCATTGCAGTGAGACTAACCTTTTCTCCAGTCCCTCACAAGTTTCTCTCTCACTCCAAACTCTCCTTCTGCTGCTCGATTACCGTTTTCGGCTGCGTGTTTTACTACCTGCAGTCTCCTGCAGCTTCTTTTCTTTCTCAGTTGTCTTTAGGAGCAGCATATAGTCGTCACAAGCCTAGAGCGCCTCTAGCGGCTGTAGACGGTAATGTTTTCAGCATGAAATAACATTTAAAACATGTTACATTATATATATTTTGATATATAAGTCGCACCTGACTATAAGTCGCAGGACCAGCCAAAGTATGAAAAAAAGTGCGACTTATAGTCCGGAAAATACGGTAATGTCATTCAGTTGTACCGGCAGCCGGCAGGGATACAGTAGTGCACAGAATCCCCATGGTTACTGCACACTGATCGCCTGGCGTTTCCTCGCGAAGCGCTGTCCGCCTGTTAGTACGAGTCCATATACGCGTAGTTTTCACGGATGGGATCGCCCCGCTTCCCAGTATTGCACGCTAGTGGGATTGCCACCGGTTTCTCTTCACTGACCAATGACGAGCAAACAAAACTAGTCTACACCCTCCTACAACCGCGACGGCTGCAGCTGATTGGGACGAACCCGTCACGTGGAGCTGGCAGCTCCCGGGATTTCAAAAACTGACCATAATGGCGGCTCGTTCGGAACACAATCTCTTATTTTACGAAGATAGTTCACCGTAACGTGTTTCTGAAAACATTTGAAGAGAGAAACAGGCCGTGCAGCTGCTGAATCTGTCTTCATTTCAGATCAACAAAGGTCAGTTTAGAAGGTTTTCGGCAGCTTTTGAGAGGCGTTGCACAGCTGCTCCCATAATGACTGACAATGGACACACACCTTGTCTGTTCACATGAGGAGCGCAGTGACCCCCAGCGCATCCAAGAGACTACGCAGGCGAGGTGTCGCTCCCCGTGTGAAAAGCCCTTTAGGCTGCATTTAAAAAAAATGGAGCCCCAAAGTGTTCAATATTACAATAATTCAACATTTCAAGCAACTATTAAAACTCAAAAATATCATCATTAAATGACATTTTCATCATTATTTATCATAATAACAGAATGTTAGGCAATTGGAGTTCATTTTTTATGTAATTATAGAGATATTAGTTTTACGATGCTATATAAAAAAGTCATTTCACTTTTAATAATTACCGATTTGTCTTTTTATATCGTTGTATTTGTTTACGTTCGTAAATAGTCACTCCGAGCACAAGAGCACACTCTGGCACAAGCGGATCGTTCATAAAAAAGAAATAAAAATGTCATAATGAGATGAAAACAGAATTACTATACATGCGCTTAAAGACAGGATCCGCCCTGACAGCAAGACAGGAGTGGTGTATGACATCATGATGACATCACATGAAACAGCTGTGGGAAACAAAACATCAGTTAAACAGCAGACAACATCGGCCGTGCTGTGTGAGCAGCAGACCAAATCCGCTCACAGCATCAACCGTGACAAGGGCCAAAGGTCACCGGGAGTCTTTGGATGACAAGAGGAAGAAGAGAAGAAGGCCTTCTGAAACTGACACTAAAGAACCTCTTTATTAAAAAAAAATATGACGTGACAGTATCAGGCCGCACTCACACTTGGCCTAGTTACACCGTGCCCAGAGCACGTTTGTACCCAAAGTCCAGTTTGTTTGACTACTGCACGTGTCAAACTCAATGATCTGGCCCGCATGTCAAAATAAAGTGGAAACTGTTTTTCAAACTGCAATTATGCAACACTGAGAGCAGAATTTGGCAGATTTGCAAACTTTGTGACTCAACAATTCCCACAGAACCAGTGAGTTTATATTCAGGCTGTTAAACAAGTTATTGTGAGTTGGCTGTATGGTAGCCTGCTTAAAAGGTCCCATGGCATGAAAATGTCACTTTATGAGGTTTTTTAACATTAATATGAGTTCCCCCAGCCTGCCTATGGCCCCCCAGTGGCTAGAAATGGTGATAGGTGTAAACTGAGCCCTGGGTATCCTGCTCTGCCTTTGAGAAAATGAAAGCTCAGATGGGCCGATCTGGAATCTTCCCTTTATGACATCATAAGGGGAAAGGTTACCTCCCCTTTCTCTGCTTTGCCCACCGCCCACAGCTGCCCAGAGAATTTGGCCCCCCCATGAGGAAATAGAGCTACAACCGTGGCCGCAAGCTGGTCAAGGCCACACCCCCCACCCTCCACCTTGCCCCCCCTCTCTCCTCCTCAATAGCATTTAAAGCTACAGACACAGAAATGGCACATCCTAAGGAAAGCTCATTGTGGGACTGGCTCTAGTGGCTGTAATTCTGCACCAAGGCTGAATTTCGGGAAAGACACTTCAGATACAGTATTAGGGGACCACTAAGGTCTATATAAAAGAGACTTCAGATACAGTATTAGGGGACCACTAAGGCCTATATAAAAGAGACTTCAGATACAGTATTAGGGGGACCACTAAGGCCTATATAAAAGAGACTTCAGATACAGTATTAGGGGACCACTAAGGTCTATATAAAAGAGACTTCAGATACAGTATTAGGGGACCACTAAGGTCTATATAAAAGAGACTTCAGATACAGTATTAGGGGACCACTAAGGTCTATATAAAAGAGACTTCAGATACAGTATTAGGGGGACCACTAAGGTCTATATAAAAGAGACTTCAGATACAGTATTAGGGGGACCACTAAGGTCTATATA
>NC_135869.1:27567631-27595131 GCF_031162955.1 Sander vitreus | reverse complement strand
CTTACGTAATCACTCACTATGTAAGAATCTCTCCCAAAATGACACAATGCAGCTTTAAGGTACTGTTTGTGTAGTGAATATGAATAATTTGTCATGCTTGTGGTTTTCAGTGTTATTTCCTGTTTTATTTTGTTAATTTATTCCCTGTGTGTTGTTTGCTTGCTGTTTCCCCGTTGTTTGTTCACCGTTGCCTGTTTTGCTGTTTTGTTCCCGTTTCTGGTTTTTCTTTTTATTCTGTGTTCTCGGTTTTGTTTTTCTAGATCCATCCTTGTGTGTGATTGCGTGCTACACTTCCTGTGTTATTTTGCAGTGAACGGTTTCATGTGACTTTGTTTACTGTTGAGTCAAATGACTCCCTGGGGTACATCCCAGGTTCTTAGATTGTATTCCTGTTTCCTTGACTTGCTTCCCTTCCTCACGTCTTAGTCCGTCCCACTGAGGAAGCATGGAAGAGACGCAAGGAAATCATGTGAGGAGAGAGGAAACGTGTTTTTTTTAGATTATTTTTTGGGGCTTTTCCACCTTTAATTGACAGGACAGCTAGGTGAGAAAGGGGAGAGAGGGGAGAAGACATGCAGGAAATCATCACAGTTCGGATTCGAACCCCGTCGAGGCACAAACCTCTAAGTATATGTGTGCCTGCTCTACCCACTGAGCAACCCGGCCACTGGAAATGTGTTTTTAGAGGGATGAGACGTCCTTTCCTCTGAAGCGTCACGTGAATTTGTCAGCTGCATTGCCAGACCTTCCTCCACAGCGCTGCGGAAGAAGGTCTGGCTAGTCCACACAGCATTCTGGGATGGGAGAGAAACGTGCTCTGGTTTATTGGCATTTCTTTAAACCAATAACAATTGGCAGGGGCGGAGCTAAGCGCTGCACAGAGCCACAGTGCCTCTGCTAAATAGTCTCAGGAAGGAGCTGGTTTTGGTGGAACATGTGGACGTTCAAAAGTAGTTTTAGTCGTGCAACAGAAAACTCAGATTGGACAGATAGTCTAGCTAGCTGTCTGGATTTACCCTACAGAGATCTGAGGAACAGTTGCTTCCGGGAAGGCTTCTCTCGTGTGTCCTCCATCATAGCTCTTCTGAGATCCCTCCTCCATCCTCCATCCTAGCTCCTCGGGGCAGGAATAAGAGCATTAAGACGGCCTTCACGAAGAAGGGCCAGAACGACTTCCGGTTCAACTGAGGAGCGAGGAGATATCAAATAACTTGAGATTCAGCCCCTGATGTATTTATCTGTTCATCTTCCTTCATGTCATCTGTCTCTCGTTCCACCCTCGTTGCCTAGCACATTAAATCTAAAAGGCTCACTTTGTATACATTTATTTTGTTCATTAAATCATTCTACTGTACATCATCTCCTCGTCTCCTTCTCTGCATTGTGGGTCCAAACCTGCACCACCCTGACATAATTATTACTCTTTATAACTCATTATCTGCTGTCAGATGAGGGAACCTGAAATAATCTTGTGGTAACGGGGGACGAGTGAGCAGCATTGTTCAGTGATGCACGACATAAAAAAGTTGGGCCTGTCCCTGAGCCTGTATCTAGATTTCATTTGCTTTCTGCATGGTGGATTTACAGTTACACTCACCAATCAATCAGCACCACAGAGCTTCTCCCGCTGCACCTCTTTTCTTTCATGTTGTTCTCCTCCTTCTCTTCAACATCTCTGGTGGTCTGACATCATCCCTGCGGTGGTATGACATCTGTGTGGTCTGCCGGGTCAACAGGGAGAACACAGACATTAACCGGGTCAGAGAAGACACACACACACACACACACACACACACAAAAAGAGAAAGAGAAGAGACAGGGTTTTTCACCTGGTAATGAGTTACTGTCTGTAATGAGATGTCTAAGAGTCCTGCTTGTAAGACCCCTCAAAGATCATTTACGGGTACTGGTGTAAGTGGGTAAGTGGTAGTATAGAAACAAATACCACACACACCACAAGTCTCTAGAATTAGCGAGGCTATTTAAGCCGTTGATTTTAGCTCATGCCAGTACACTTGAAACTTGCTTTAGATGCAAATTCTTGAACTGGAAGCTAGTTCTCTGAAAAGTAGGAAATCCAGATGGGCCAGAAAAATGAAAAACCATTCAAGTTTGAGGTGTGAACTGATCAGTCAATTTGTCCCCAGATGGAAATCTGTTATCTATCAATACCCAAAGCACTTCCAAATGTGGAAAAGATACAAAACTGACTAAAAAAACAACAACGATGCAAACGGAAACAACAAAGTCCGAGCCATTGCTGCTGGTCGCTGCAGCATCTTACTGAAGAAGAACGGGGGCAAAAGTATAATCAAGAATTGGGTGTGAAATATAAAAATCAACTGAAATCCTACCACAGACCTCTTCCTAACTGGACGCGATGTGAACGTGTTTCTCAATGAAGATGTTCTAACCTGCTCCAAGCGTTAGCAAACAGGCTAGGCGACATGTCGCTTGTTTGAAAAACCATTCCCCCTTGCTCTATTTTTGTGAAGATTCACGCACTTCCCCCCTCCTGATTGGTCAAAATAGACACTGAAACTGCCACAGATCTTTTCCTAACTGGACGCGATGGGAACAAGCGAATGATCGAATATCAGATTGTTTGTGTTTCTCGATTAGAGATGTCCTAACCTGCTCCGTGTGTCAGCGAACAGGCGAAGTGCTTATTTGAAAAACACTGCCTTAAGTTTCGTGCACGTTCTCCACCTCATTGGTCAAAGCCAACACTGAAACTGGCCTCGAACTATATAGAAACAAGCCTGACAAAAAGTAACTTACCTTAGCAAATGTTAGCTGCTTGTTAGCAGAACAGTAAAGGGGTCAAGCTAGCTGAGTTTCAGAGGAACACACAGCAGTTAAGGTGATGTTGACTGGCTTTCTCAGGGATTGTAGTTGACTGAAAAAGAGCTTTGTTGGCTAAAAGGCTCTGGATTTTAACAAAAAGAGGAAACATTACATTATATGTACCTTCACTCAAACTTGTGGCCCCGCAGCACGGCTTGCTAGCTAGCTGAATGATGAGGACATAGTGGCTGAAGTTTAACTGGAGGACTGGGTTTTATTACCCTAGAATACAGGGAGCCTATGTTCCCACAGCCCTATGTTCCCACAGCCCTATGTTCCCACAGCCCTATGTTCCCACAGCTCTATGTTCCCACAGCCCTATGTTCCTTCAGCTCTATGTTCCCACAGCTCTATGTTCCCACAGCCCTATGTTCCCACAGCCCTATGTTCCCACAGCCCTATGTTCCCACATTTCTAAGAAAGTTTTTTTTCACTGAAAATTAGGCCCTATGTTCCCACAGCCTAACCCTAACCCCCTAACCCTAATTTTCAGTGAAAAATCATTAACATTTCTTAGAAATGTGGGAACGTAGGGCTGTAGGACCATTGGGCTGACCTCAGAATACAGGCTAATTACGGGGTTGAAAGTGTGCCCAAAACAACATAAAGGTTGGTAGCCGTAACTAGCAAGTTAGCATAACTGTTAGTAGCGTTAACGCTGGGGGTGTCTCTCCTCAGGCTAATAGTACGTTCCATTTACCTTGGAACTCGGAGCTGGGAATGACGTCACACCTGAGTTGAAGGCGTTGCATTTACAAGTCAGATTTTTATATTGTGGGGTTAGCTCTAGCCAGGCTAGCCATTGTTAGCAATACCAGTTGATAACGATACGCTCTTTTTTGTGCATACAAACAGTATAACAACGTGTCCACAGATAGAAGGTGGACAGCACCGTGTGTACGACTGATTTAGTGAGACACAAATAAGACAGAAGTGCTAATAACTGTATGCTACTACAGCTTTCACTACTTTTGATACACAAACCAGCCATGTTGGATTTTTAGCTCGGACGAGTTCCGAGCTCGGAAATCCGAGAACAGGGGACGTGTTTCTGACTTTGACGTCGGAAAATCCAACTTCCGAGTACAAATGGAAAGCATAATTATTACCTGAGAATACAGGCTAATTACAGGGTTGAAAGAGGGCCCAGAACAACAAAAAGGTTGGTAGCCGTAACTAACTAGATAGCTTAATTGTTAGTAACGTTAACGCTGGTCTCTTCTCAGGCTTTTCTCTCTCTGCCACCATTTCCTTTTCACTCTCTCTCCCCTCTTTCCCCCCCTCCCTTTTTCTGAACCTGACCTATCAGCTGAACTAGGGGCAACATCTTCCCCCAATTAACTCCCCAAGAGTCTCTCCCATGTTAGTCCTGCAAGGATTCTACAATATGAGAAATATGAGAAAACGATTGACATCAATTTAAAAAGCTCCCTTTGACTATTTTCATGCACTTTTAACACGGTCCCTAGAAGTTCCACTTCTGTGCGACAGGAACATGATGAAGATCAAATGGGTCACGATTTCATCATTCAGGCTGAAGGTAAAAGGTTTCGCCACTGCGTGGGTGCCATCTATCTCAAGTCACACAGCTGACCTCTTGATATTGATGCTGGAGCTGAAAAAAGAAATATATCACTTCCTTTTAGTATTATTTTTAGCAGACTTTGTCATGGAATTCATCCGAAAATAACATTGTTATGGTCAGATTCACCCATGCTCTTTGTGTGTTGAGGAGGTTTGAGATGCCGTGTTCGAAAGAGGTGTTTTCACTGAGACGATAGATCGGTTTATCATCATTTTATGTCATCACAAGATTGTTTTGAGATAGGTCAAAAGGAATTACTCACACATCCACGTACTGTATCTGCTAGTAAAACAAACTGGAGGCATTTATTCATAAAAACATTGAATTCAAGAGAGTTTTTTTTTATGTTTTCATTGTTTTTATCAAGAAACCTACATTTTTAACACCACCTTCTTCCGATGGAAAAACCAATGGTGGCAGCCTCATGACTCATATTGGGAGGTTATTCTTATTAGTCTATTTCTTTATGGAAAATGTTTTTACTTTGCCTTCTACGGTGCTATATTGCACAAACTTGACAGCTTGTGAGTTTACGGTTCGCTTCCTCGATTTGTGGTTTGTGAAAAGATTAAGCAACACCGTTCATTGACGTACAAAAAGTCAAACTTGATGAGTCGACTTCTGAAAACTCCTGGTGTATGTGTCAAGTCTGTCAGCCTCTTGAAGAGAAAAATGACTCCAAGTAATCATAGCACTGCCGCAGGCCGTTACATCAGCTGAACACCACAAACAGATGCATACACTGCAAAGTAAATAAACAAAAGATAATATGAACTCCTTTGCAGAATCAGTATCTGCAGTAACGCTGCCTCTGTGAAGGTTGTTGAGACATCTCCAGAAAGGTGTTGTAGCACGTGCCTCTGTAGTTGGCGTGCGAGCTACGAGCATTCAACGGAGACGTTCATGCTCAACACTGTGCATTGTCAGGCGGCGCACAAATGAAATAATCTGTGAATAAGCAAGAAGTAGAGAGTGGAAATAAAGGAGAGCTGACTGCCTGGCAACAGTAGCAAACACATTCATGATAAACACTGACGTACTGGCAAACATTGCATTTTTGTAACTACTTATTAACGTTACGGTCACCTATCAGTCAAAATTACTGTCTGCCTCTCGATGTTGCAACATTCTTTCCATGAGACCATTTTTTTTTAGTATTGACAAAGCAATCTCATGTTTTCCCGCACACTGCAGCACAATACATCTTCTTTCTACACATGATCCACGGTAAAACCGGTGGAGACAACTCGGAGGAAGCGCTGCTCTTGGCGTGGCGCACCGCTCGGAATTAAATACATACACTGCGCTTTTGCTGAAGTCCCTGAACTCTGCTCTGCGCCCTACCTCGCGGTTTTACCTCTGTCCATATGTATGCTGATTTAGGGTTGGGTTATGCCGATAAAGAAGTTGCTCACAGCCATGGTGTTGCACTTGTTAGTTCACATGAAAACTGACAGAAATAGTTGTGCAACAAATCATAACACAGCTTACTTTCTCACCTCTGAAGAGCTGACCAGCAACGCAGTGAAGTCTGTGTGAAGACATGGTGAAGGTGTGAAGGAGGGGGGTTTTCAAAGCTATTTATACTGCCCGTCATATTTTGTCCAACGCCTGCACATCATTTAAATCTATTCACACAAAGCTGCTTGTGCCTTGTGCAGCTACCTTCGCTGAAGGCACAATGAGAGTGTATTAAACTTGGCATCCTGCCACAAGAGCTGCTGCTTTTCAGGGCCTTTGTCGTAAATGCATTGTGAAAGCATTTGGGGCGCTGACCAGGACAAGCAGAGCGAAAATGAGAGTATGGTCGGCTGCCTTTGGAGGAAAAGATGGAAAGACACAAAGACAGGAAATATATATTTGCCAAAACAAAGGAAGAATCCAGGAGCTGTTTGCCCATTTAGTTGAATGAACTGCACTGTGTTCACCTCCCAAGGGCAAGAAAACAAATGCCCCAGATTGAAATATAACTGTCTTTTGTGGAACTATAATGTATGCAGTTAAATGGCTCAAGGTAACACATGGCATGGTGAGATAAAGATCAGATGAAAGATTATGTATTGTGTTTGACATTCCAGTCTGTGCTATCTGATTGCACACCTCTATCGTTTGTTCTCCTTGAACATGTGTGTGAACATGAAAAAGATTTAAAGTGGGTAGCTCTTGACAGATTCCTCTTTGTTTTCTGGGCACAAGATCAAAGTCAGGTGGCCTTAAAATTAGCTCGCAGGGGTTTTTTTGCATTGTATGACACCACCGAGTGAATGCCCAGAGGTTCTTTAATGTTGATCCAAAAACCAGCCTATCCACTTCGTAACACCATTTCACAGGCGAGAGCCGTGTGAGCCTCCGTGAAAACGAATCCAGCACGGTGAGCCTTTGCAATGGCTAATGATTCAGGGCCCAACCTGTTAATTTATGTGATTACGTGATCCAAAGAAGCAAAGCTATTCTCAGAATCGGATTATGTGACGATCCATATGCAATCACTTCATGCCAGGGGAGAAGACAGACGTGCAGTGGAGATGGCAGAGAGGAGACAGAGGGATTAGAGAAGAGAAGGAGGTGTGGGCGAGGAGGAGGAAGATGGCGAGGGAGAGGAGGGCGATGGGAGAGAGAAATAGCAGCGTTGCCAGGACTCCAAAGCTTGTCTGTCATTCTGTGCGTCAGTCGGTCTATTCGCAGGCTCAGACGCAGGTACAGTATCTGCGCATATGAGAGTATATTAACACACGCACAGGCACACACAAAAACACACATCTTCTTGTTCTATCAACGCGAGCTGGAAATATCCCCCTTTTATCCCCTCTCACAGCCTAATTAGATTCCATCGCCACAGCAATCCTTTCCCTCGTTTTTTTACCTCACACTCCCTGCTACACTGTAGCACTGCAGACCTTCTGGCTGTTTCCCTAGCAACAGCTGCTTCCTGTTTGTCTGTCTGTGGTGCCACAGAGGCAGGGTAGGTGGTGGCAGCGGTGGCTCACTAATGAAAATAAAGTAGCCTTGAAGTGGACCTCATCTCTGCTTCTCATGTCTCTTTTTTGACATCTCCTCGCTCCTCGGTTGAACCGGAAGTGGCTCTGGCCCTCCTTTGTGAAGGCCGTCTAAAAGCTCTTATTCCTGCCCCTGTCTCATCTCCTCGCGGGACAGTGTGAGGTTCCTCTGTACGCTGCTGAAGCGACAGAGAGACCGTGACGGGAGAGGAGCTGTGAGCGGACAAGAGAGAGAGCGAGAGATCGGAGAGTTAACGTTTAGCGGTACATCAAGATATCAAGTGAATGTTGTCACAGCATAACCACGAACCTGGGGAAACTTGATGACTGTGGTTATACCTAGGTATTACAGAGCTTGGTTTTGCTCGTGCATTTGTAAAACTAGAAAAGCTAACAGCTAACAGACTGAAGGTAAGTATTAGAGGCCTACGTGGCAGCAACTACACCAGCGGTTCTCAGACTTTCTTCAATAATGTTCCCCTTTTGAATTGTTTCTTTAAGCCAAGTACCCTCTGAGCAGCGCTAATCATTTTTGGTAGAAAACAAAAAGTCTCTATAAAGAGGAACAGTACAGCGCTGTCAGCGATAGGTTTACTAAACAGCCTTGTAACTGAAAAAAACATGTAAACGCTAATGAGAAAAAGAGACAAAAACTGTAAAAAAGACAAAACCTTGGAAAAAGATGGTAGAAAGAAGGAAGGAAGGAAGGCAAGAATAGGTTGAAATAGTATCAAAAACTTCAAAAACAGTGACATAACTTCAAAAAAAGCGAGAAAACTCGTAAAAAGTAGAAAGAAGGAAGGATAGATTAGGTCCAAAGAAGGAGACACAAATGTCACATTTTTGGAAGGAAAAATAAAGTCTACATAAAGAGGAACAATGTTTGTACCTATTAAACATTTTGTTAAATATCTCACGTACCCCCTGCAGTCTTCTAAAGTACCCCTAGGGGTACACGTACCCCCATTTGAGAGCATTTTCAATGTTTTTTTTTGACGATTTTGTCACTTTTTGCAACAGTTTTGTCGCTTTGTTGGCATTTTTTCAACGTTTCTATCACTTTTTCAATGTTTTTGCACTTTTTTTTCGACATTTATCGATTAATATTTCTTTACTCATTTGGACTGCCAGCGGCCCTAGCATTTGCCTATACTGCCTATGGGCTGGCCCTGCGGCGCGTCCTCAGCTCGGACAGCCTGCCAGCCCGCTCCTCTTCATTCATCAGTCGGTGCAGTGTCAAACAGCGTTGAGAACTCCGTTGACACAACATTAACACAAACTCGGTGGCCTCTCCTCTGGAGTCTCCTTCACAGCCGCTTTTCAGCTCTGTGACGTCGGTAGGCCACACCCACCCCAACGCAAAAAACTATGCTGTACGATGTACAGTAGCTAGAGTTTGCAGTTTGAGCACAAATAAAAGCTGCAGCTCCTCAAGACGAACCAAGGTGTCTGTGTCTTGTTTTCCCGGCTGCTCAGTGGAGTGATGGGGGTTAGAAAAGACATTCCGATATGGGAGCTTTAAATGTCATGTATCACTCTCACTACAGCCCCATGCACACTTTAAACACAGGGAGAAATCCAAAGCTTGACAGGCCTACTGTGTCTAGTTACGGTTGCTAACTGAAGGGGTTTAGGGAACAGTCAACGGCCACGTGAATTTAAGTATGACGTACTTCCATATTCTGTTTGCACAACCCTGAAGCCGTATTTTACTAAAGGATGCTGTTTTTGTTTTCCCTTGTTATGTTTTTTTAATCATAAATGTATCCACCAGATTGGAAATCACAGGACTCCACCTGACCCCGAGATTAAAAAAACGTTGTTTTGTAACTGGAGAGCAATTACAGGACGGTGGTTTTTAGATTTCTCCTCTCATTAACAAAAAAACGATTCTCAGCAGTGTTTTCCAACCTGCCACATGTGCTGTAAATAATATTCCAGGAGTAATGAGTTGTACAGAGTCCTGTTTCATGAAGCCCACGCAGACCACAAGCATTATTAACAATGTGCGTGCGGCATGGGCTCTGTAAACATTGATGTGGACACGCCGACCTGTGAGATGAAGGTCAGCTCATGTCTGCCGGAACAAATTAGACCCCAGAGTCGCTGGAAGTGCACAGGCCTTTTCTGTAATTACTAGGCTACTGTGTTTCAGGCCAGAGTGCATGATTAAATGATACCGACTTGCATAATGAAGCATGATGTTTGAAAACAGCACATTGCCTAATATTCACGAGAATCTGCTTTCACAAAAACGTTACGCTTCGTCGAGAACGAACGAATAAACGCAGATTTCTCAACCTGAAGCCGGCTCCAGCAGTTGACTCAGTTATTGCAGCTGTGTTGTCGTTAGCCAGCTGGGCTTTACCGCAACAAACCTAATTCAATGGAAGCAGTCACCACGGTGTCGCAACATCTGCATCACATGATGTTTTTAATTTCTCATTAACCTATCAGAAGCAAAAGCATGTGTTGTAATTTTCATCTCTGGAAAAAGGACACGTCAGCATTAGTGGAGCGTTTGTTCTTGCACGTTTGAAGAGAGGCTTTTTTTCACTCTGTGTTGTCATCCCCACTGCTGAATTCTTTGTATGTGCGAGTGAGTCTTAGAGCTACAGATGAATGCTTTGAAGTAATGTCGTCTTTGTAGAGCAAGAAGCCGCCGTGACACCCGGCATATTTGTCTAAGCATACCAGACGTGGCTCACAAATGGTGTTTGATAAATGCCAGGAATGACATCAAAACTTTGCTCCCGAGGCATTTGTTTAAAGAGGAGCTCTTTGTCGAGAGCGACCGCAGTGTTAGAGGTGGTGGTGGTGGGGTGGGGGGTGTATACCCATATCTCACAGGAAACAAAAGCCTCTGCTAGAAACTTCTCATGTTCACAGGTACAACACATGGTAAATAGTGTATGTGGGGCCAGTATCTTGTTCCATACCGGCCTGTTTCCCTCCCTACTCGCAAACTGTCGGAAGATAAAAGAAGAAACATAGCAGAAAGAGAGAGAGTGGGAAACACGGAGCGACTTCAAAGCTGGAGAAGAATTTCTTTAAACACGGTTCTCCAAAGACCACATCAAACACAAAGGGGAGACGAATGGGGGAGGGAGGGAGCTGGGTTGGGTTCATGGGTACGCATGTGTTTGCGTGTGAGCGCGTGTGCGTGCATCATAACATGGCACACAAGTTGCAGGGATGCATCTAGGCTACTCCGGCTCCAACCCCGATCGTAGAGAAGAAAAAAAGAGGCTGTCAGCTCGGATAACGAGTCTGGAGTGTGTGTGTGTGTGTGTTTCTTCTCGTTCGGGGAGGCCTCTTCAGCACCCAGAGTGCACTTCAGCACAGCGGCTGCCAAGGAGATGATCAGAGGGTGGCCCCGCAGCCCACACACACGCTCACGCAAACTCACCCTGCCGCATCAGGGCTCCCGTCACGCAAGTGCACAGCCACACACACATCAAACCACACACTTTTGCTCTGTTACTGCGTATGAACCAGAGTGGATATTGATTGTTTTAAACAGAGCGTTTACGACGCAAATCCTATTCCTAGGGCTTAGAGTACGCCCACACACGTTTTGCCCCATGACACACACACACACACACACACACACACACAAGAAACACAAACACACAGATAGAAATGCACAAACATTAAAATGGACATTCTTGACATTCCTGTAAAACCCTCTTGTATCGTCTGCAGGCAACACGACACAATCACCTCTGACTCAATGGCCCGTTGTCAGGAAGAAACCTGGCCTTTCTCCTGTTTGGACTGAGGCTTTCTGTGCAGTTTCAGAGGCCTCACTCAGTCACAATGGCACTGGTGGAAAAAAAAAGGCTGCTTAAATGGAAACCGTGTAAAGTATTCCAGTCTGAGGTTTGTGTACTGTCTGACCCCGTGTCTCCTGTTCTTCCTTTTCTTTTCATGGCGTTCTTCCTATTTCTCCGTTATTCTGGCACTCTGGCAGACGAGACATTGTGGCCCTGCATCCTTCCTGTCGGCATCCTCTCATTGGGTCTCTGTCGGTCTGCTGCTGTCTGCTTTTCGGTTTCTCCCTGCTCTCTGTCAATAATTCTGGTGGTGTCTCTCTACCTATTTTATCCTATCTGCATTATTACACAGCTGTGGGCTCATTTGCCATTTGTGAATAGGTTAAAAAGTGTATATAGGTTATTACCAGGACTAAGGCTACATCTAAACTGCCAAGTTTTGGTTAAAAAAACAAATATCTTTTGCTACGTTTACACCTCAAGTTCACAACAGCTCTGCGTTTCCGAGCCACTAAAGCGAAGACACTTGGAAACACTGCTGCCTCCGTTTTGCTAAATGTCATCAGTTAATCACTTTTCAACAACCTGGAAACATGACGCCTGCAGTCACGGCTAGCGCCGGCACAGAGGCATAAAAAATGTATTCTGGTGGAACTTGATGGAAACAATCTTTATGTGTAATTTGTCCCATTTCTGTAGGTTTCAGCTAGTCTTCAGGTTTGTTTCCCACTCTTTAGGAAATGTTCGTACACCAGCGAAGACTGAAGCTGATAAAAAGTCATACAGCTGTAAAACAGTAAAACAGTCTTCTGAAGCTAATCTGCTTATTTTCTGAGGAAATGAAGAAAAGTGTTATGTTGAAACATCTTAATCGTTGGATCAAAAAATGTCAGCTATAACACACACCCACAACAACACCACACCTCAGCCGTGTTAAACTGATAGCAGTTGGAAATGCTGGCCTGTGGAAAATGAGACGTTATTAATCTGTACAGCTGTGCGTCCTTCGATGACACCGGTGAACGAGAACGAACTATCACAGGCACAATCACTTCTCACATTAGAGTTTACGTCATTTATCTTTTGCCTCTTCCACTGAATTAAAAAAACAGACACAGATGCACACAAACACGCACGACCACAGGATACAATCAGAATTCAAAACATCCCCTCTGCCCCCTCAACATCCTGTGTGAAAACCTGACTACCGCAGCAGCACAGGAAGTCATGTCTGTAAGGAAGGGCACAGTTTTAGTTGGGACATGATGGCAACAACTACAGCGGTCTGAGCTGGATTAAACAAATTACGCAAATATTGCAATCAATACTAATAGAGCTTAGGTTCAATGCAACTTCATTCTTACTGCCATATGCAAGCTGGGAGTTGAAAAGTGCATTGACATGTGTTAGAAAACATACATTCATTCCCATAATGGGCAACATTGGGCTGGGAAAAAGGACATTTTCTGGGGTATTGGTTGGAATGGCCTACTCGTCCCTAAATAAAACTACATTTTTGATTTTATTGAGCCTTAAATCCATAGCAAGTAGTACTGCGTTTTTTACATCTGCCTTTGTGACTTCATCAGCCTCCGACACACCTCTCCACAGATTTCTGGGGGGGATGCAGGTGATATGTCCCCTGAATATTTAGGAGGTAGATATGAAAGACAACCCACTCCCCAAAAAGAGGTCAAAATTACTGTGCAGAGGGCTCAAAACATGTACATATATCTTTGTTTAGACACATTTTAGACACAGGAAAAGAAGGCTTTGGGGGAGGACCCCCAGATCTCCCGGTTATACTGTGTGCCCCCCCCCCAATGTTGAAACTTAACCTATGCCCTTGCACCTCTCACAAGGAACGAGGCAATGTTAGCAGTTCCCCTCTGTGCCTGTTCATGTTTGCTGTAATTATAGTGCGTTCCATTTGTATATTCGGATACACAAGTCAGACAACCTCGCAGTACAGGCTACCCTGAGCTCAAAATCCAACATGGCTGCCCAGTGCATCAACAGTAGTAAAAGCTGTAGTAACATACAGTTTATCAGCATTTCTGTCTTAAGGCCTCTTTACAGTCGCCGCAACCGACCTGCCGCGCGCCAATGTGACGTCAAAATGACGTAGATCTGGATTTTAAGTGCGTGACCAGAGGTCGTGCACCACTATTTCTGTTTGCGACAAAGCGGAAACAGAAGCATGGACGAGCTCGAGGGCGACCGGATGCCAGGACTCTCAGAGTGACTGCAGGTCTCTCTTGTAAACTTACTGGGTTAAGATGAGTTCTTTTATGGTGAATGAAAGGCTGCTGCCAGTTCTAATTCAATTACATTTTAGTTATAGTATCAAATCATAACAAGAGTTATCTCGAGACACTTTACAGATAGAGTAGGTCTAGACCACACTCTATAGTTTACACAGCCCCAACAATTCTAGTAATTCCCCCAAGAGCAAGCATTTAGTGCGACAGTGGTGAGGAAAAACTCCCTTTTAGGGAGAAACCTGGGACAGACCCAGGCTCTTGGTAGGCGGTGTCTGACGGTTGGGGGTGTGATAAACAGTGGCAATAATAGTCACAATAAAGATAGTGGAACAGTGACTACAAATGGAAGTCGTACTAGTTCATGTCATAGCAGTGCAATGCAGGGCGTTACAGGATGTAGAGCGGCACAGCAGAGCATAGCAGGACGTAGCAGGTTCAGCAGGACGCAGCAGGACACTGCAGGGCACCGCAGAGCGTAGCAGGGTGTAGCAGGGAGTGCAGCAGGACCACGGCAACAGCCTCAACCATGATCTTGGTGCCACCCTAATCCAAGGAAATATGCTGGGCGAAAAAAAAAACATAAGGACTCCGGGGAGTAAACTCCCCAGTTCTGCCGTTGTTTACCTTTTTCTTCTTCTTCTAGTCTGTAGAAATAGCAAAGTCCGTAGCCTTTCCTCATTAGCGCCACCTCTGTTCAGGAGAAGACTGCAACTACTGTCGCTACCACCACGTGGGAGTATAAACAGTGACGGCGCTCCCATGACGTCACATTGCCGCACAACAGGTTGGGTACGTTTATACTGGACACCTTATTTGTGTCTCACTAAATAAGTCGTAGACACAGTGCTGTCCAACTTCTATCTGTGGACACGTTGTTATACTGTTTGTATGCACAAAAAACAGCGTGTCGTTATCAACTGGTATTGCTAACAATGGCTAACGTAGCTAGAGCTAACCCCACAATGAAAAATCGGACTCTTAAATGGAACGCATTCAACTTGGGTGTGACGTCATTGTGATGTCATTCCCAGCTCCGGCGTCCGACTTCCGAGGTAAATGGAATGCGCTACTAGCATGTTTGCTAACGTCATTTTCCCCACTGTGTTTTATGCTAACGTCAGCCCGACAAACTTACAAAACAAGCGTAGTGTTTTCCCGACGTGGCTAGAAAACGGGAAGGTCTTGGACCAAGAGGAGAGACATTTTTACCCATTCTTCTCCATTTTAGCAGCTGTTTCACACACGTTTTCAGTTTAGTTAACTCGAAAGTGAGCTTGAACGTGATGAGTGACGCACGGCACGTCAGGCGGTTTGTTTGGGTTGCCAGGTAGTACCATGACATCCTACAGTCTGGACATGTCACAGAAACACCCATTTGAGTCACATCGCTGTGAAATCGGGAGATTAGCGGGACAAATTACCAATCGGGAGATTAGTAGGAGAAAGGGTTAAAAGAAAGGAGACTCCCATGTAAATCGGGGGGTGTGTCCACGTTTGGACACCACTCGCTGCTATTGGCCATATTCGGACACTTCCAACCTGACGCACTTTCTGGTCTTTTCGCGGTACTTTACGTTTCCGATCATCACCAAAAATGTTGATTGATTTATACCCATCTAACAATCTACGTATGAATTTGCATATACAGTATGTACGTGGACATTTACATGTCTAAATAGTATATGAACGTGACTTTGATGAGGGAAAGAAGTACGAACGCTTGGGCGACGATCTTTCCCTCTAAAAAGTTCCTATTTTTACTGTACTGGAAATTAAGGAGCTTTTATTGCGTAGTTCAGAGTTGTTGAAGCATGTCATTTTATTTTGAAGGACGGAAGTACGATCCGGTAGTTTTGACAGCATTGATGGGACTTAATACCCCCGAAAAAACCAGCAGCGCCCAGTGTTTACAGCGAGGAGATGTCCGGTTATGGCCAAGGGTAGCGCACGGCTAATTCACCGGTGATAGCATACTTTAGCCAGCTCCTGTAAAGTAAAAGCTAAAGTAAACAGTTAAAACGATATACTGTTAGAAAGGTAAGAAGTTACACTTCAGTTTTACACCATAAAATGAACTACATGTATTAATAGATCATTTATATTCGTATTTGAACAGATATTTTGATAGAACCTCAGCCCAAAAGTGTCCTAACGTGGACACAGTGATGCTATGCATTCCCATATACAGATAGCTTTATCCCGGAAGGGCAATGAACAATGAAGCCAATGAACAATACATCAGAGACACTCAGCCAGCTGATCGAGTGTACCAACCTGTGTGAGAAAGTCCGTACTAATGTGATTAAGTTTGATGCTGCAGATGATTTGCCCCGGGACATTGTTCTCCTCTCTGATCCTTCTTAATTGATGCACGGATGTGGGTGGGTGGGTGGGTGGGTGGCTAAGGCTAGCTAGCATGGGGAGAGGGAGGAAGATGAAGAAGTGGATTTTTTTTTAAGTTAATGCAGAAAAGCAAAGAAGGCACCTGCTGGGTCCACATGGCTTTGAATGGCCCAGTTTAAGTGGCTGCACTCACGCATGCATCAGTCTGAAGCGCTGCCCCTGCTGTGAGCAAATGTGGTTGTGAGCACACGGTGCCTCTGATCACGGCTATCGGCAAGGTGGTTTGTGTTATCGGGGGGCGGAACAGAGCTGGTGAAGTTTTTATTTTATTTTGAGGGAGTTGAAGCACAGGTGCATGTTGTAAAGAAGAATAGTTAAAGGGTGAAATGAGGGAAGAGAAGAGAGAGAAAAACAAGTGCAGTAAACAACAGATAGAGGAGATAAATAGATGTTTTTAAGAATTCTCATTTTATAAAATATCTGCAATACGGTATAGTTAGTGAAAGATCGTAGTAGGGTAGTAAGGACATTATATGTTTAAGGGAACTGATTTTTTGGTCATTTGTGGCCAGTGAAAGCGAGCTGTTGGGGGCTTAAAACACAGATAAACTAAGTGAACTACATCTCTATCCAGCGCCTTTTTTATCAGCCGAGAAGCGAAAGAACGAGCACGATCCATTGCTTGTGTTAGTAACGTTACATCCCGGTACCAAACACAGACATCGTAGCTTCAGAGACGTCACTTAGCCACTTTGGGGTAAGTAGTCTTTCTAATTGCGTATTTTTTTTGCGCCTTATACTTCAACAGTTTCACCACAAACTGAGACTTTCCTGACTTGCAAAATTATCTTTTAAATTGATGAACATCATATGTGTAATTCATGGCTCAATTCAAACAGGATCCAAAAATGATATGTCTCTCCCCGTTCACTACCGTACATATTTTTGTCGAAATTAGATCCCATGTTGGTCCACCGGAAGGGAAGGGACATCGACTCTCTATACTTAAAGGTTTTTCAGATTACAGCCGAAAGATTAGTTGATGAAACAACTCTTAACATTTCTACAGTGAGTGTATATATGTGTATATGTGATAGGGAGAGAAATGTGTGTTTCTGAATGGATCCACCTGCATGCAATCAGTCACACACAACATCCCCGCTTCTCTGTCAGTAAGCACAAAGAAACTACTCATCCAATACCACAATTAAACTCCAAAATGACTTCCCCATTTCATTTCTGAACCGCCCTACCCATGTCTGGATCAGATGTCAAGAGTGTTTGTGAGTCACAGATTGTGAATGCTCTGAATGGTCTTGGCAGAGGTTACAGCCAAATAACATCAAATGAGAGTTGGACACATCTTCAGTAAGCGTGTAACTGCAAAGGAGGACTTGAGAAGTCAGTTATGGAGCGACTGTGGTAGAATAAAGACGAAGCCAAACGACGCCGGCCAAGTTTGCACTTAAAGTTGCTTTTACATCTGACACTGAAACTCCTTTTCGTCTTTAAGGTCACAGGGCGTTGCAGTGCTTCAAAAGAAGATGAACGGAGATACTCTCAAACAGTCACTTGCACCGCATCGTTTCATAACGTCAATGGGATGAGCGTACAACTCTCATTATTACTCAGCAGTAGAGAAAGTTGACGGCTTCCTATAGCTGCTCCTTAGTGTGATGGCAGAATAGTCAGACCAAGATGCAAGAATACTATATGCTTGTAAAAAAGGATGTGTCTCAGCAGCACAGCTCATTTTAAATACATGAAGATGATTTGGGAGACTTCGATTAATTACACAGAAGCATTTTTATGAACACTCAATTGAGGAGACTTAGCACAGATCCTGGAGGTATATCTTCTGAGAATATAGTTCCCAGTTTATATACGGTTAGAAGATGGCTGTGTGTCATGTGACCTTGTTATTTGTACACGCTGTGACTATACAAATCACAACATATATAGGAACATGTTGGTGGTATTTTGTCACTTATTGGGAGCAGTATGCAGTGCCGTCCCAAATCTCTGAAGTTCCTGTCTTCCGGGAGGTGTATTAAAACTCATGCAGGAGGCGTTATGTTTAGCTGAACCTTCAACCTTCCCCTGACCTGTGACCTGTGACTGACCTGATGTTGTCTAAACTTTCCCTTTAGTCTCATTATACCACAACATGGTGTATCTGTAAAATCCACCACAGGATGTAGTGGCAAATTCAGCATTTTACGCTGATACGCCCATTTACTTCTTCTGTTAAAGAGTTTGCACTCACAGAACCGGAGAAAAGACATAATCTCAGCTCATTGCATTTTGTGAATTTATTGGCAAACTTTCCTCTACAGCCAAGTCTTCTATTTGCATCCAAACATTTCCCCGAGCTTCTCTCTGACAGGAATCTACATTAGAGGATGGATACCCGAACCGAGCCGAGCCGGGTTGGAACAGATATTTAGAAATGATGTTGGGGTTTATTTTAAATGTAAAACAGCTGATTATGTAGGTGCGTGCCTGTGTTAACGTGAGCTTGTTGCCCCGTGTGAGCTGATGACCTCATCTGTTGACATTTCTGAATGTCTTCCTACTAACGTACATGTGTCATTAGTATGAGGCTCGGACAGAAATATCTTAAAGCCTGTCGGGCTCGGGTCGGGTTCGGACAGAAAAATGCGTCCCGATCCGCACTCTAATCTACGTTGAAAACCTGCTGTTCCAACTTTCCCGACTTCTGTTCTACATTACTTTACGTTACGGTCAAAAAACCCTGTTTGCTCCGTGGTTCCTGCTTACCCACACACAATCGTTTTTCTCCATAGAACAGGGCACCTGCACAGTACCCAATATAATATATCAATATATATATATATATATATATATAATATAGAAAATAACTAGGACTGGGTATTGTACCTCGACTTTGATGCCGCGTCCTAAACGATTTTACAACATCCCAAATTATCGGCACAAATGTTTTTATTTATTTTTCAGCTCCTACTACGGGAGCCGTCTTTGTGTAACGTAGAGTTTTTCCTGCGTGTCTCTACAAAGTGTAACGCTGAACAGCCAATCACAAACATGAGATCTTGGTAGAAGAATGCCGCGTGCCGATTGGCTCACTTACGCTGATGAGATTAGGTTCAATTCCGACCTGCGGCCCTTTGCTGCATGTAGTTCCCCCCCTCTCTCCCCTTTCATGTCATCGAATAAAGGCCTAAAATGACAAAACAATTATCTATAAACATTTTTTTTTTTAACTTTGGCTCCTACGAAGGGATCATAGGAAGTGAAGTATAAAAGCCGTAGATAAAACCAGGAATAGAATAAAGTTAGACTCAGGGTATAGCTAAAACTTGAGGGACTCGTGAGGGTATGAGTGAGTGTTTCAGCGTGAGGGAGTGAAGTGAAAAACATCTATCAGCAGCACATCCAGCAGCTGTGTGTGCATATGCAGTGTGAGCAGAGTGCTGGGGGGAGACCACCTACACTTCCACCTGCTCTGCCTTTTAGAGGGGGCCTCTTCAATCACAAGGCTGGGGTCATTATGGATGTGAGCCTCTAGCCGCCAGGCACTGTTTAGCTATTTCTGTCCTTGCGCTTTACAGTGAAACATCGAGCAAAAAGCCCCATTAAAACCTGCACTTCAAAACAGCCACGACAGGAAACATCAGGTTCTGTGCATCTGACGCTCCTTTTTTCTCATGTGGAGAATACTATCCTGAATAGTGTTTTCTGAGGCAACATCTGAACTTGAGCCTTGGTGGACGCCATTAGACGGGTCTGTGGATGGACGAGTCTGTGGATGCGTTTAAGATGCACCTTAAGGCTACGTTTACATCGCTACGTTCTGGTTTTTAAGTGTGCACACAAGTGTTTTTATGCTCCACTAGAAGAACTAATCTCCGTTAAACGAACACGCCCAAACCAAAATATCTCATCAACATTCTTGTATACTGGGCATAAACAGGAGGCAGCATGTTTACTCCGCCCTATGCTGGTAGTTGCCATGTTAACGTTAGTAGCTTTAAGTCTCAGAGAACGAGACTTTGTGACCGATGAGACCCAATCAGGCAGCGAAACGTTGGCGTCAGTGTCGGTGTTGCCAGAGGTCTCCGTTTGCGGCCGTTGAGACTGCAACACGACCCCGCAGACTACCAACCAAAACGGGTCAGAAGAGTTTCCAAATGTCTCCGGTTTAGGTGCTCAGAAACACCAGAGCAGGGGGAACGAGAGGGGGAGACGCCAGAGCAGGGGGAACGAGAGGGGGGAAACAGGGCATTTTTAGGCCTTTATTTGTACAGGACAACTGAAGACATGGAGAGAGAGGGGGGGGGCAAAGGACATGCAGCAAAGGGCCGCAGGTCGGAGACGAAGCCGCGGCCGCTGTGTCGAGGAGCACACCTTCGTACATGGGCGCGCTCCACACGGTGAGCTACCCAGGCGCCCGTTTTTAAACCAAAACGTAGCAATGTAAATGGAGATTAAGAGCCTCTTTTATTCGCTGGCTTTCAATTGTGTTCAACCTGTTTTTCTTTTCTCTTTTCTGTTTTTTTTATCTGATTTCATATCTTTTTAATTTGTTTCTATTGAAATCTTTCTATATTTCCATGTGTTGTATACATATGTTTTTGTCTTTGCGAAGCACTTTGGTGCAAAGCTTGTTTTCTTGGTGCTATATCAATTAAATAAACTTTTTTCTTTTTTTGTTGTCAAAAAACAGAGGGGAACATACAGTATGTGCAGCGCTGCAAAAATGCAGCATGACCAACATTTATTTAGATGCGACAATAAAGGAGGACATGTTGGACTTTGCCCAGACTGACATGGTGATGAGGAATGACAAAGCAGTGAACTGTTTAACAGGCGCTGTGAAGATGACTAAGTCCAAACTTTCAGAGTGAGATTATATGAAAGGGGGGGTAGCATGTTGTTTGTTCTTGACTTCAGGGAAAACCACTGAAGGCTTTTGATGCTACAGAAAGTTGTTTTGGTTGCTTTGTGAAGCTTGAAGTCGACCACGTTATACATCATGTTATTGTTTGGTCTGGGTAGGGTTAGAAAGGTAGAACAAATACATAACTGTAAGATTAAAACAATAGATGGACATTTGGGAAATAGTGTATATGCTTTCTGGCTGAGAGTTAAGCGTGATCTATGTTTCTGTGTGAAGTCAATGCCGTGGCTACGTACGTACTTTAGGTACGTGGAGATACCGACCTTACAGTAGCCTGACGTGCACCTCTCGAAAAATGTAACTGCACGTCGCAGCGACGCACGTCTCACATTTCCTGGTTCTCCTTCTCCATCAACAACATGAAATCAAGGAGAGGGTTAACTTCTGCTCCAGATTTCTCTCTCTCACTATGACTCTACAGTCACTACTCACTCTGAAGATAATCACCATCACTCTCTCACTCACTCGCTCTACCACCCCCCCCACACACACACACACACACACACACACACACACACACACAGGCCCGGACACACCGAGCCGATAATCAGCCGGCTGACAGTCCGGTGAGGTCGGTGACTCGAGTCTGTTCGGTGTGCTCCGTGCCGTCGTCCATCCAAGGGGCCGTCGGCCTTCATTCTGGCTGATTTGACATGTATAATCAGGGGGCGGGCACTGCCGGCAGTCAGACTCAATGACCCATCTGATTGGTGGAGAGCTAACCAGGAAACGGGGAGCGGGATGAGCGTGACTAGAGTCTCTCAAAATCTGATGAAGATCTTTTAAACTGACCTTTGTTGATCTGAAATGAAGACAGATTCAGCAGCTGCACGGCCTATTTCTCGCTTAAAATGTTTTTAAAAAATGCCGCCATGACAGTCTGGCTTTGAATTTCCGGAGAAACCAGACCTACGTGACGTGTGACGAACTTTTTGGCCCAACTCTGGGACACTGATCAGTCACACTGGCTTTACTGCCGACGGTGGGCCGTCTGGTCGGTGTGTCTGCAGCTTTAAAGAGATCAACGCACACATCAACTCCCAAACATCAGGCCACGGCGAAAGCTCTGCGTGGAGCCTCCTCAGAACCGTAAATCACGCTTTAGACCAGTTGTTGATGATGTTAAGAGACTTTACTCCCCGATGATCCTCACGAGGAACCACAAATTGACCCTCAGGCAGACATTTTAGGTCAATCAAAACAGATAAACAGACTCAGACACAGTTTTTATCCAAAAGTCATAACTGCACTTAATGCTACTTGAGTATTAGGGATTAATCATGGAGTAAATGTCTTGTATGTGGGCTGTATTTGTGTTTTTGTCTCCTTTTTTTAATTTCTCTCTTTTCTTTTTTACAATCTTCTCTCCTTTATATTTTCTATAGTGACTTTTAGGATGTTTTGCACTGATAGGCAACCAATTTCCAATGACAATAAAAGCTATTCTACTCTATGTCTGTACAGTAAATATGAAGCTACAGCCAGCAGTCGGTGAGCCTAGCTTAGCATTACGATTGGAAACAGCTCTTTAAATGCAAGTACCAGCACCAAAACAAGCTCACAAATTAACACGTTATATCTTGTTGTTAATCAGCATATAACCCAAAGTGTACAGGAAATGATTTGCCAGGTTAGCCGTTTCCAGCTAATCTAAGCTAACCGGCAGCTAACAGTAGCGTCATATTTACCATACAGACATGAAAATGGAACAAATCTTTTCTTCTAACTCTTGGCACAAAAGCACATAAGTTTATTTGTCCCAGAAAGTGAAACTATTCTTTTAAATCATGCAAATTCTCAGTGTTTTCTAAAAGTTGTGACGGCCTCCAAAACCTCTCAAATCTAGCAAGACACCTCGCTGTTTGAAACAGTAGTAAACAACTCTGCCAAGCAAACAATTAAAGAGCGATTTGTGACCAAACGAGACTCCTAAATTGCCCAAAGAGAGTCTATATTTGGAGTCGAGCTTCGTAAATGCAGTACTTAAAGGTAAACTACATTAAATGTGAGGTAATTAGTGTGCCACATACCAGACCACAAGCTGCTAATTGTGCTGCCTGTGGTTCTCTCTGCCTGCCTCCGCCCAAAACATGCTAACATGCTAACCTCGGCATCTATTCTGCACGGGATCATCGTCCGAGCGTAGAACACGCAAACAATAATTGTCAGCTGAGGGGAGATACAAAAACATGTCTGATAGCGTGCTGAGCTGAGGCGCTGTGTGTGTGTGTGTGTGTGTGTGTGTGTGTGTGTGTGTGTTTGTGAGTAAGCGTGTTTGTATGTTTGTTCACTTCAAGCTGTGTGTACAAGGTGGTGCACCAGCGAAAAGGCATTTACATATGTGAGTAAGAGTGTGACTGTGAGCGAGAGTGTCTGAGTTTTGTGTTTTGTGTGAGGAGGGATAGTTTGTCAGAGTGGATAAAATACGTGGGTGTTTGTGGGGGAGTCGGATGATTTATTTTTTTTATTTTTTTTACAGGCACTGATTCACCCGAGGGTGTCTGTGTCCAGGCTTGTTTAAGACGTGCCAAGTCCCGGGCGTCGGGAATGGCGCTCAGTTAAAGGCTGCCCGAGGCTTAACAGGAGTTGCCGACGCAGACAAAGTCAGAGAATCTGTGCTTTTATGTTGACAGAAAAACTTGAATGTGAACGTTTGCCCCCAGAAACTGCTGGCACTGCACCTTTTTCTCATCTCTCCGAAATATCCCTAACCTGAAAAAAGAACTCCCAGCGGATTTCTGTCACAAAGCACACACATGTTGTATGACTGATTGTTTTTCCTGTTTATATTACCACTTAATGAGGTTTAAGGGTGTGTGTGTGTGTCTGTGACTTGAAGCTTACTCACTCCGCTGTCATCGACTTGAACTCTGCACCTCTCCGTCTTTATCGACTAGTGACGTCATTCCTATCAAGTTCATGACCTTTCCAATCATTAATATCTCGCCTGAAGGGATTCCCTGGTCTGGCACTAATATGTCCTGGGTGTCAAGCAATGCAAAGTTTCCGCTGTATTTATTTGGACTCTGACTAGGAGGGAAACCAGGAAGTGGAATAGACACTGAGGATGAGACTCAACACAGACAAGAAACAGCTGCTGACACGCAAAGAGAGAAAGGGAGTTTTCAACAGCATATATGACTGTTCAAACACAGATTCCTGATAAAGAACATTGTATTGGTTATGTAAGAGATGTGGGCTGCAATGAGACAACACCTTCTCTATAAAGGGTCTCGTATGATATCGTACGAAAACGTATGCACAACAATTCATATGATAGCCTACGAAATGAAGGTTACCGCCAGCCGGTCGCGTGACAGTTAAAGGTGCAGAAGGTAAGACTTATAAAACTCCCTTTCTGTCATATCTGCTGAAACTGACCCTATGTTCCAGTAGAACTACAGGAAGCAGGTCATTTAAAAAGAAATCCAGCTCCTCTGGCTCCACCTACAGCCTGGAGAGAGATTTACAGAAATCCACCGCTCCCTGTTCAGATGCACCAATCAGGGCCAGGCGGGGTGTCTAACTGTTCAGATGTACCAATCAGGGCCAGGGGGGGTGTCTAACTGTTCAGATGCACCAATCAGGGCCAGGCGGGGTGTCTAACTGTTCAGATGCACCAATCAGGGCCAGGGGGGGTGTCTAACTGTTCAGATGCACCAATCAGGGTCAGGCGGGGTGTCTAACTGTTCAGATGTACCAATCAGGGCCAGGCGGGGTGTCTAACTGTTCAGATGCACCAATCAGGGCCAGGGGGGGTGTCTAACTGTTCAGATGCACCAATCAGGGCCAGGGGGGGTGTCTAACTGTTCAGATGCACCAATCAGGGCCAGGCGGGGTGTCTAACTGTTCAGATGCACCAATCAGGGCCAGGCGGGGTGTCTAACTGCGTGTCCATCACTGCTCATGCACACGCATTCATTCTCCCTCGTGGGGGGAGGAGCGTAGGAGACCGTTTTGGGCTTTAGCAGAAAGGGGGGAGGGACTGAGAAGTTGTCGATGTTCACATTTTTTGGCTAAGTCCTGGATCTTCACAATCCTCCCTACAGCACCTTTGGCGCCCCCAAAAGAGGTTTTAGCAAGCACCAAAGGAAATTCACCAGCGCCAAAACTGATAAGAACTGAAAGAAAAAATAGCAATTGAAATCCTCAACATATATGTTTAATAAGAATTTACCAAACAACTGTTGAAGAAGCAGAACATAAACTTAAATAGGAGTGCTAATCTCAGTTTTAGCTCCAGAATCAGGCTGTCGGACTCTCCAGTTATTTTTACAGTAGTATTTATATAAAAATACACAGCAGTGTGATCATGCCATATGAAATGTATAGCTGTGTGTATGCGAGATGTGCATCTGTGTGAGCTCGAGTGAATGTGTTTATTTACTACATTTATTTTTATTGCTTTTTATTGTACTCACTGTAAAAATGTGACTCCTATATTATTTTAACTGTTAAAAGCCCTTCTAGGGACAGGTGTTGCCAATTAGCCATGGCTATAAACACTGTGATACAGGCATCGGATTGTTCTTTATGTAATAATCTATGTTTTTTGTATCTGTCCCTATTCAAATAAACAGAATATATATATATATATATATATATATATATATATATATATATATATATATATATATATATATATATATATATATATATAATTTTTGGGGCTTTTCCGCCTTTAATTGATAGGACAGCTAGAGAGAGGGGGGGGAAGACATGCAGGAAATCGTCACAGGTCAGATTTGAACCCTGGACCTCTGCATCGAGGCATCAACCTCTCAGTATATGTGCGTCTGCTCTACCCGCTGACCCAAACCCAAACTAAATATTATTTTTTTAAGCAGTTTTGTTGATTGGGGTTTCATTTACACATTCATAATAGACCTTTTTGTTTATCAAATTGTCAGAAATAATAGACAAATGCATACATTTTTGTCAAATAAGCTAACACAGACTCATTGCCTTTACGGTATGCAAACCGATCATGCTTAGCCTACTGTTGGTGCGTAGTCACCCCCCTAAGGCCCATTCTGAGTCAGGAAAAACCCTGGGTTTGGGTTAAAACACCTGCCCCCTTCAGTAGTACTCCCTGGACACGCTGGGTGAAAGTCTGGTGTTTTCCCCTCAACTTCTTCTGGGGCAAAAAACTCTGCTCCCCAGCTTGAAAGCCCTATGTCTTTATGCTCTTAAGGCTGTTTTATGGTTCTGCAGAGGCTCCACGCAGAGCTTTCACCATAGACTACATAAGTGGCCTGATGTTTATACTTGTGCGCTGGTGTGTGTGTGTGTGTGTGTGTGTGTGTGTGTGTGTGTGTGTGTGTGTGTGTGTGTGTGTCAGGGGAGGAGATGCAATGAGAGGTTTGAGATAGCAGACATTTTTATCTGCACACTCTTGAAGTGGCAAATAAAATACTGCATGAATTCCTCTTCTCCAACAAAGTCTGCACACATTTGATCCCAGTGTGTTTGCCGGCTGCCAAGCTTTGAAATTTCCTTTCAGTGAGTCTTCCCGGTTATGGTTTGGCTCAGTCACACACAGCCATGTGTGTGTTTCCTTTTGCTTCTTTATCTGCCACATGGTCAAAACATGGCTTTGGCTTTTATTAAAACAAAATGCCATGAGAATTGCCATGTCAGCCTCCGCGGGGCTCATGATCAGGGTTTTTGGGAATAATATAAATCATCAACTTGAGCTGTTATTTCCCCTCTTTGCCAACACAGGCAGATTTAAAAGCAGCTGCTGTTCTCATCCAGGCTGTTCTCATAAACCATTCGTACACATCGCTACGAAAAGTAAAGCACTGTAATTCGTATGTATTCCACGTATGCATTACTGTAAGCACCACATTGACTGCTGCTGTATGAAGGCTGATTTATACTTCTGCGTAAAATCTACGCCGTTGCTATGTACGTAGGTACGTGAAGACACAAACCTACGCCAGACCCTACGCCGTAGCCTGACGTCACCTCTAGAAAAACGCACGTCGCTTGGCCGTGGCTTGGTAGCGTTGCATTTACTCCCCCGACTCATTTCGTTTATCGTGCTTTTTGCCCCCAACGGCGCCTTCCAGGCAGCGCTGCTAGGATTAGGCACTGGTTATGGTTAGGGTTAGGTGCCTTGAAGGCATCGGTCGCAGTGCTGCCTGGAAGGAGCCGTTGGGGGCAAAAAACACCATCGAGCCACTCATGTCCTGGTTCTCCTTCTCCATCAACAACATGACATCAAGGAGAGGGTTAACTTCTGCTCCAGATGTCCCACCGTGGTCAGAAAGAACAGGGGAGACTCTTTGTTTCTCTCACTATGTCTCTAGAGTCGGTACTCGCACCAAAGCTAATACACACACACACACACACACACACACACACACACACGTACACACACACATACACACACATACACATACATACATACATACATACACACAAACACATATACACACACACACACACACACACACAAACACACACACACACACACACACACACAAACACACACACACACACACACACACACACACACACACACACACACACACACACACACACACACACACACACACACACACACACACACACACACACACACACACAGGAAAGATCTGGAGCCAATTGTTCTCTCATGCCACCCTCACCCCCGCATTCCCCTCTCTTACTCTAACTATCCTCTTGTGCTAGAGGCTCACTCGCTTTTAACTTGTGAGCATGAACTGGGCAAGACCATTAAGAGCACATTCTGCATTCATT